>NW_026536111.1:0-96989 GCF_028551555.1 Melozone crissalis | reverse complement strand
CCTAACCCTAACCCTAACCCTAACCCTAACCCTAACCCTAACCCTAACCCTAACCCTAACCCTAACCCTAACCCTAACCCTAACCCTAACCCTAACCCTAACCTCCTAACCCTAACCCTAACCCTAACCCTAACCCTAACCCTAACCCTAACCCTAACCCTAACCCTAACCCTAACCCTAACCCTAACCCTAACCCTAACCCTAACCCTAACCCTAACCCTAACCCTAACCCTAACCCTAACCCTAACCCTAACCCTAACCCTAACCCTAACCCTAACCCTAACCCTAACCCTAACCCTAACCCTAACCCTAACCCTAACCCTAACCCTAACCCTAACCCTAACCCTAACCCTAACCCTAACCCTAACCCTAACCCTAACCCTAACCCTAACCCTAACCCTAACCCTAACCCTAACCCTAACCCTAACCCTAACCCTAACCCTAACCCTAACCCTAACCCTAACCCTAACCCTAACCCTAACCCTAACCCTAACCCTAACCCTAACCCTAACCCTAACCCTAACCCTAACCCTAACCCTAACCCTAACCCTAACCCTAACCCTAACCCTAACCCTAACCCTAACCCTAACCCTAACCCTAACCCTAACCCTAACCCTAACCCTAACCCTAACCCTAACCCTAACCCTAACCCTAACCCTAACCCTAACCCTAACCCTAACCCTAACCCTAACCCTAACCCTAACCCTAACCCTAACCCTAACCCTAACCCTAACCCTAACCCTAACCCTAACCCTAACCCTAACCCTAACCCTAACCCTAACCCTAACCCTAACCCTAACCCTAACCCTAACCCTAACCCTAACCCTAACCCTAACCCTAACCCTAACCCTAACCCTAACCCTAACCCTAACCCTAACCCTAACCCTAACCCTAACCCTAACCCTAACCCTAACCCTAACCCTAACCCTAACCCTAACCCTAACCCTAACCCTAACCCTAACCCTAACCCTAACCCTAACCCTAACCCTAACCCTAACCCTAACCCTAACCCTAACCCTAACCCTAACCCTAACCCTAACCCTAACCCTAACCCTAACCCTAACCCTAACCCTAACCCTAACCCTAACCCTAACCCTAACCCTAACCCTAACCCTAACCCTAACCCTAACCCTAACCCTAACCCTAACCCTAACCCTAACCCTAACCCTAACCCTAACCCTAACCCTAACCCTAACCCTAACCCTAACCCTAACCCTAACCCTAACCCTAACCCTAACCCTAACCCTAACCCTAACCCTAACCCTAACCCTAACCCTAACCCTAACCCTAACCCTAACCCTAACCCTAACCCTAACCCTAACCCTAACCCTAACCCTAACCCTAACCCTAACCCTAACCCTAACCCTAACCCTAACCCTAACCCTAACCCTAACCCTAACCCTAACCCTAACCCTAACCCTAACCCTAACCCTAACCCTAACCCTAACCCTAACCCTAACCCTAACCCTAACCCTAACCCTAACCCTAACCCTAACCCTAACCCTAACCCTAACCCTAACCCTAACCCTAACCCTAACCCTAACCCTAACCCTAACCCTAACCCTAACCCTAACCCTAACCCTAACCCTAACCCTAACCCTAACCCTAACCCTAACCCTAACCCTAACCCTAACCCTAACCCTAACCCTAACCCTAACCCTAACCCTAACCCTAACCCTAACCCTAACCCTAACCCTAACCCTAACCCTAACCCTAACCCTAACCCTAACCCTAACCCTAACCCTAACCCTAACCCTAACCCTAACCCTAACCCTAACCCTAACCCTAACCCTAACCCTAACCCTAACCCTAACCCTAACCCTAACCCTAACCCTAACCCTAACCCTAACCCTAACCCTAACCCTAACCCTAACCCTAACCCTAACCCTAACCCTAACCCTAACCCTAACCCTAACCCTAACCCTAACCCTAACCCTAACCCTAACCCTAACCCTAACCCTAACCCTAACCCTAACCCTAACCCTAACCCTAACCCTAACCCTAACCCTAACCCTAACCCTAACCCTAACCCTAACCCTAACCCTAACCCTAACCCTAACCCTAACCCTAACCCTAACCCTAACCCTAACCCTAACCCTAACCCTAACCCTAACCCTAACCCTAACCCTAACCCTAACCCTAACCCTAACCCTAACCCTAACCCTAACCCTAACCCTAACCCTAACCCTAACCCTAACCCTAACCCTAACCCTAACCCTAACCCTAACCCTAACCCTAACCCTAACCCTAACCCTAACCCTAACCCTAACCCTAACCCTAACCCTAACCCTAACCCTAACCCTAACCCTAACCCTAACCCTAACCCTAACCCTAACCCTAACCCTAACCCTAACCCTAACCCTAACCCTAACCCTAACCCTAACCCTAACCCTAACCCTAACCCTAACCCTAACCCTAACCCTAACCCTAACCCTAACCCTAACCCTAACCCTAACCCTAACCCTAACCCTAACCCTAACCCTAACCCTAACCCTAACCCTAACCCTAACCCTAACCCTAACCCTAACCCTAACCCTAACCCTAACCCTAACCCTAACCCTAACCCTAACCCTAACCCTAACCCTAACCCTAACCCTAACCCTAACCCTAACCCTAACCCTAACCCTAACCCTAACCCTAACCCTAACCCTAACCCTAACCCTAACCCTAACCCTAACCCTAACCCTAACCCTAACCCTAACCCTAACCCTAACCCTAACCCTAACCCTAACCCTAACCCTAACCCTAACCCTAACCCTAACCCTAACCCTAACCCTAACCCTAACCCTAACCCTAACCCTAACCCTAACCCTAACCCTAACCCTAACCCTAACCCTAACCCTAACCCTAACCCTAACCCTAACCCTAACCCTAACCCTAACCCTAACCCTAACCCTAACCCTAACCCTAACCCTAACCCTAACCCTAACCCTAACCCTAACCCTAACCCTAACCCTAACCCTAACCCTAACCCTAACCCTAACCCTAACCCTAACCCTAACCCTAACCCTAACCCTAACCCTAACCCTAACCCTAACCCTAACCCTAACCCTAACCCTAACCCTAACCCTAACCCTAACCCTAACCCTAACCCTAACCCTAACCCTAACCCTAACCCTAACCCTAACCCTAACCCTAACCCTAACCCTAACCCTAACCCTAACCCTAACCCTAACCCTAACCCTAACCCTAACCCTAACCCTAACCCTAACCCTAACCCTAACCCTAACCCTAACCCTAACCCTAACCCTAACCCTAACCCTAACCCTAACCCTAACCCTAACCCTAACCCTAACCCTAACCCTAACCCTAACCCTAACCCTAACCCTAACCCTAACCCTAACCCTAACCCTAACCCTAACCCTAACCCTAACCCTAACCCTAACCCTAACCCTAACCCTAACCCTAACCCTAACCCTAACCCTAACCCTAACCCTAACCCTAACCCTAACCCTAACCCTAACCCTAACCCTAACCCTAACCCTAACCCTAACCCTAACCCTAACCCTAACCCTAACCCTAACCCTAACCCTAACCCTAACCCTAACCCTAACCCTAACCCTAACCCTAACCCTAACCCTAACCCTAACCCTAACCCTAACCCTAACCCTAACCCTAACCCTAACCCTAACCCTAACCCTAACCCTAACCCTAACCCTAACCCTAACCCTAACCCTAACCCTAACCCTAACCCTAACCCTAACCCTAACCCTAACCCTAACCCTAACCCTAACCCTAACCCTAACCCTAACCCTAACCCTAACCCTAACCCTAACCCTAACCCTAACCCTAACCCTAACCCTAACCCTAACCCTAACCCTAACCCTAACCCTAACCCTAACCCTAACCCTAACCCTAACCCTAACCCTAACCCTAACCCTAACCCTAACCCTAACCCTAACCCTAACCCTAACCCTAACCCTAACCCTAACCCTAACCCTAACCCTAACCCTAACCCTAACCCTAACCCTAACCCTAACCCTAACCCTAACCCTAACCCTAACCCTAACCCTAACCCTAACCCTAACCCTAACCCTAACCCTAACCCTAACCCTAACCCTAACCCTAACCCTAACCCTAACCCTAACCCTAACCCTAACCCTAACCCTAACCCTAACCCTAACCCTAACCCTAACCCTAACCCTAACCCTAACCCTAACCCTAACCCTAACCCTAACCCTAACCCTAACCCTAACCCTAACCCTAACCCTAACCCTAACCCTAACCCTAACCCTAACCCTAACCCTAACCCTAACCCTAACCCTAACCCTAACCCTAACCCTAACCCTAACCCTAACCCTAACCCTAACCCTAACCCTAACCCTAACCCTAACCCTAACCCTAACCCTAACCCTAACCCTAACCCTAACCCTAACCCTAACCCTAACCCTAACCCTAACCCTAACCCTAACCCTAACCCTAACCCTAACCCTAACCCTAACCCTAACCCTAACCCTAACCCTAACCCTAACCCTAACCCTAACCCTAACCCTAACCCTAACCCTAACCCTAACCCTAACCCTAACCCTAACCCTAACCCTAACCCTAACCCTAACCCTAACCCTAACCCTAACCCTAACCCTAACCCTAACCCTAACCCTAACCCTAACCCTAACCCTAACCCTAACCCTAACCCTAACCCTAACCCTAACCCTAACCCTAACCCTAACCCTAACCCTAACCCTAACCCTAACCCTAACCCTAACCCTAACCCTAACCCTAACCCTAACCCTAACCCTAACCCTAACCCTAACCCTAACCCTAACCCTAACCCTAACCCTAACCCTAACCCTAACCCTAACCCTAACCCTAACCCTAACCCTAACCCTAACCCTAACCCTAACCCTAACCCTAACCCTAACCCTAACCCTAACCCTAACCCTAACCCTAACCCTAACCCTAACCCTAACCCTAACCCTAACCCTAACCCTAACCCTAACCCTAACCCTAACCCTAACCCTAACCCTAACCCTAACCCTAACCCTAACCCTAACCCTAACCCTAACCCTAACCCTAACCCTAACCCTAACCCTAACCCTAACCCTAACCCTAACCCTAACCCTAACCCTAACCCTAACCCTAACCCTAACCCTAACCCTAACCCTAACCCTAACCCTAACCCTAACCCTAACCCTAACCCTAACCCTAACCCTAACCCTAACCCTAACCCTAACCCTAACCCTAACCCTAACCCTAACCCTAACCCTAACCCTAACCCTAACCCTAACCCTAACCCTAACCCTAACCCTAACCCTAACCCTAACCCTAACCCTAACCCTAACCCTAACCCTAACCCTAACCCTAACCCTAACCCTAACCCTAACCCTAACCCTAACCCTAACCCTAACCCTAACCCTAACCCTAACCCTAACCCTAACCCTAACCCTAACCCTAACCCTAACCCTAACCCTAACCCTAACCCTAACCCTAACCCTAACCCTAACCCTAACCCTAACCCTAACCCTAACCCTAACCCTAACCCTAACCCTAACCCTAACCCTAACCCTAACCCTAACCCTAACCCTAACCCTAACCCTAACCCTAACCCTAACCCTAACCCTAACCCTAACCCTAACCCTAACCCTAACCCTAACCCTAACCCTAACCCTAACCCTAACCCTAACCCTAACCCTAACCCTAACCCTAACCCTAACCCTAACCCTAACCCTAACCCTAACCCTAACCCTAACCCTAACCCTAACCCTAACCCTAACCCTAACCCTAACCCTAACCCTAACCCTAACCCTAACCCTAACCCTAACCCTAACCCTAACCCTAACCCTAACCCTAACCCTAACCCTAACCCTAACCCTAACCCTAACCCTAACCCTAACCCTAACCCTAACCCTAACCCTAACCCTAACCCTAACCCTAACCCTAACCCTAACCCTAACCCTAACCCTAACCCTAACCCTAACCCTAACCCTAACCCTAACCCTAACCCTAACCCTAACCCTAACCCTAACCCTAACCCTAACCCTAACCCTAACCCTAACCCTAACCCTAACCCTAACCCTAACCCTAACCCTAACCCTAACCCTAACCCTAACCCTAACCCTAACCCTAACCCTAACCCTAACCCTAACCCTAACCCTAACCCTAACCCTAACCCTAACCCTAACCCTAACCCTAACCCTAACCCTAACCCTAACCCTAACCCTAACCCTAACCCTAACCCTAACCCTAACCCTAACCCTAACCCTAACCCTAACCCTAACCCTAACCCTAACCCTAACCCTAACCCTAACCCTAACCCTAACCCTAACCCTAACCCTAACCCTAACCCTAACCCTAACCCTAACCCTAACCCTAACCCTAACCCTAACCCTAACCCTAACCCTAACCCTAACCCTAACCCTAACCCTAACCCTAACCCTAACCCTAACCCTAACCCTAACCCTAACCCTAACCCTAACCCTAACCCTAACCCTAACCCTAACCCTAACCCTAACCCTAACCCTAACCCTAACCCTAACCCTAACCCTAACCCTAACCCTAACCCTAACCCTAACCCTAACCCTAACCCTAACCCTAACCCTAACCCTAACCCTAACCCTAACCCTAACCCTAACCCTAACCCTAACCCTAACCCTAACCCTAACCCTAACCCTAACCCTAACCCTAACCCTAACCCTAACCCTAACCCTAACCCTAACCCTAACCCTAACCCTAACCCTAACCCTAACCCTAACCCTAACCCTAACCCTAACCCTAACCCTAACCCTAACCCTAACCCTAACCCTAACCCTAACCCTAACCCTAACCCTAACCCTAACCCTAACCCTAACCCTAACCCTAACCCTAACCCTAACCCTAACCCTAACCCTAACCCTAACCCTAACCCTAACCCTAACCCTAACCCTAACCCTAACCCTAACCCTAACCCTAACCCTAACCCTAACCCTAACCCTAACCCTAACCCTAACCCTAACCCTAACCCTAACCCTAACCCTAACCCTAACCCTAACCCTAACCCTAACCCTAACCCTAACCCTAACCCTAACCCTAACCCTAACCCTAACCCTAACCCTAACCCTAACCCTAACCCTAACCCTAACCCTAACCCTAACCCTAACCCTAACCCTAACCCTAACCCTAACCCTAACCCTAACCCTAACCCTAACCCTAACCCTAACCCTAACCCTAACCCTAACCCTAACCCTAACCCTAACCCTAACCCTAACCCTAACCCTAACCCTAACCCTAACCCTAACCCTAACCCTAACCCTAACCCTAACCCTAACCCTAACCCTAACCCTAACCCTAACCCTAACCCTAACCCTAACCCTAACCCTAACCCTAACCCTAACCCTAACCCTAACCCTAACCCTAACCCTAACCCTAACCCTAACCCTAACCCTAACCCTAACCCTAACCCTAACCCTAACCCTAACCCTAACCCTAACCCTAACCCTAACCCTAACCCTAACCCTAACCCTAACCCTAACCCTAACCCTAACCCTAACCCTAACCCTAACCCTAACCCTAACCCTAACCCTAACCCTAACCCTAACCCTAACCCTAACCCTAACCCTAACCCTAACCCTAACCCTAACCCTAACCCTAACCCTAACCCTAACCCTAACCCTAACCCTAACCCTAACCCTAACCCTAACCCTAACCCTAACCCTAACCCTAACCCTAACCCTAACCCTAACCCTAACCCTAACCCTAACCCTAACCCTAACCCTAACCCTAACCCTAACCCTAACCCTAACCCTAACCCTAACCCTAACCCTAACCCTAACCCTAACCCTAACCCTAACCCTAACCCTAACCCTAACCCTAACCCTAACCCTAACCCTAACCCTAACCCTAACCCTAACCCTAACCCTAACCCTAACCCTAACCCTAACCCTAACCCTAACCCTAACCCTAACCCTAACCCTAACCCTAACCCTAACCCTAACCCTAACCCTAACCCTAACCCTAACCCTAACCCTAACCCTAACCCTAACCCTAACCCTAACCCTAACCCTAACCCTAACCCTAACCCTAACCCTAACCCTAACCCTAACCCTAACCCTAACCCTAACCCTAACCCTAACCCTAACCCTAACCCTAACCCTAACCCTAACCCTAACCCTAACCCTAACCCTAACCCCAACCCGGTACCCCAACCCGGTACCCCAACCCGGTACCCCAACCCGGTACCCCAACCCGGTACCCCAACCCGGTACCCCAACCCTAACCCTAGTACTCCTGAAAAAAGGAATACTCCTGAGAAAATTAATACTCCCAAAAAAATTAATACTCCTGAAAAAAGCAGTACTCTGGGAAAAAAAGCTACTCCTGGAAAGCTAGTACTCCTGAAAAAAAGGGTACTCGTGAGAAAAAGGTACTCTCGGAAAAAAGGTACTCTGGAGACAATGGTACTCCTGGAAAAATGGTACTCCAGGAAAAGGGGTACTCTGCAAAAAATGGTACTCTTGAAAACCCTAGTACTTAGCGTTAGGGTTAGGGCTAGGGCTAGGGTTAGGGGATTGGGGATGGGGTTAGGGTACTAATTAGGGTTAGGGTCGGGAAATGGGGATGGGGCTGGCAGCAGCTGGAGGAATACTAAGTAGGGTTAGGGTAGGGAAATGGGCCGGGGGGGTCGCATCAAGTTCGGGTCCTAATTAGGGTTAGGATAGGGAATGGGGCATGGGGATAGCTACTCCGAGTACTAGTTAGGGTTAGGTAAGGGAAATGGGGTTGGGGATGGAATTAACTAGGGGGTGGACCCCACCCCCTAATTAATTAGGGGGTGGGGTCCACCCCCTAATTAACTGGGGGGTGGGGTCCACCCCCTAGTTAAATGCAACCCTAGTTGTTAAAATTCGCCGGTAAAACTAACCCCGATCCAAGATGGCGGCCCCCATGCGGTCACGTGATAGTTTTCCAAGATGGCGGCGGTCACGTGACAAGGAGCAACATGGCTGCGCCCATGTTTTCACGTGGCTTTCGGTTACAAGATGGCCGCGCCCGGGTCTTGTTTCCGGCAACAACATGGCGGCGCCCAGGCGACCACGTGGTGGGGGGGGACAAGATGGCGGCGCCCATGGTGTCACGTGGTTTCCGGTGGCAAGATGGCGGCGTCTTGGTGTTGCTTCCGGCAACAACGTGGCCGCGCCCGGAAGGTTGCTTCCGGCAACAACAACATGGCGGCGCCCATGCTGTCACGTGGTTTCCGGTGGCAAGATGGCGGCGCCTTGGTGTTGCTTCCGGCAACAACATGGCCGCGCCCGGAAGGTTGCTTCCGGCAACAACAACATGGCGGCGCCCAGGGAAGCACGTGGCTTCCGGGGACAAGATGGCGGCGCCCAGGAGTAATGACGTCACTTCCGGTAACATGGCGGCCGGCCGGGACCGGGGGGTTTTTTTCGGGGTTTGGGGGATTTTTGGGGGTTTTGGGGGTGCGCGCGGGGCGCGGAACGCTGTTCCGGCAGGGGGCGCTGTAATGGGGGGGGCGTTGTAATTGCAGTACCTGAAGCACAACAGCAGGGGGCGCTGTAATAATTGCACTGCCGGGTGTGCAACAGCAGGGGGCGCTCAAACAGCGGGGCGGGGGGCAATACGCGGCGGGGGGGGATCAGCGACGGCGGGCAATGCCTCGGGGTGGGTGCTCGGGTACTGGGGGTGGTGTGCAGGGGTGGGGGATGGCATGTGGGGGAGGGGGGACAACAGGGGGGCCGGGGGACAACTGGGGGTGGGTGCAATACCCCCGGGGGGGAATAGAAGCCCGGGATGACAAGGGGGAGGGGGGTGCTTGGGTACTGGGGGTGGGGTGGCTGATGAGGCTTGCGTGGCAGCACCTGGGTGGGGGTGCTAATTAGGAGGGGGTGGGGTTTCTATATACTGTATATAGTAAAAAGAAGAAAAACTATATGTCTGGTGCAGCAGTAGAAAATTTCAGGCTCCCGGGGAGTAAATGCTTTGTTTTGTAATTTTTTTTTTTTTTTGCTTTACTCCCAGGGAGCCTGAAAGTTTCTACTGCTGCTTTTTTAAACTAAAGCTAGAAAGGAAAGCAAAGTTAGAAAAAGAGAAAAGAGAGAGAGAGAGAAGAGGAGAGAGGGAGAAGAGAGAAGAGAGAGAAGAAGGAGAGAGAGAAGAAAGAGAGATAGAAAAGAAAAAGAGAGAAGAGAGAGAAGACAGGAAAAAAAAGAGAAGAGACAGAAAATAAGACAGAGGAGAGAGAGACAGAAGAGAGAAAGGAAAGAGAGAGAAGAGGGAGAGAGAAAGAGGAGAGAGAAAAGACAGAGAGACAAAAGAAAAAGAGAGAGACAAGAAAAAGACAGATTAGAGAGAAGAGAGAGAGAGAGAGAGAAGAGACAGAAAAAAGAGAGAAGAGAGACAGAAATGAGAGAGAAAACAGAAAAGAAAGAGAGAAAAGAAAAATAGACACAAGAGAGAGAACAGAAAGACAGAGAAAGAGAAAAGAAAGAAAGGACAAAGAGAAAAGTAAGAGAGAGAAGAGAAAGACAGAAGAGAAGACAGAGAGAGAAAGAAAAAGAGAGACACAGAAGAAAAAAGACAGAGAAAAAAAGAAGACAGAGACAAAGGAGAAGAAAACACAGACAGAGAAACCAAGGCAGAGAGAGAAAAGAAAAAGAGTTACAGGGAAAAAAAGTGGTTAGGGTTAGAGTTAAAGTGAAAACTCAGGGGAGAGTGAAAAAGGAAAAGACTAAGAGCAAAAAAAGACAAACTGAGGCAAAGAACACAGAGAGAAAAAGAAGCAAGAAGAGCAAGGGTGAAAGTTATAAAGGAAAAGAAATAAGGTGCAAAGCAATAGAGAGAAAAAGAAAACAGAGTTACAGAAGCAGAAACAAAGGGTTAGAGACAGATGGAAGTTAAGTCAGAAATAGAAAGCAAAGTGAGGAGCAAAAGGAAGAAATAGAGCGGAAAGAAATTACAAAAAAAGACAGGAGCCACGGGGGGCAGGGGGGTGGGTGGGTGGGATTAGGGAAGGGCAAGGGTATCTTTATTAGGGGTGATTCAACTTTATTACATGAATGTTCTTATTTACACATCAGCAAAAGACATAGAAACAGGGTACACAAATGCAAGCACAAATACAATCCATACACACACTGATAAAACCTACATACAAAGCAATACAAAGCAATACAAAGCAATACAAAGCAATACAAAGCAATACAAAGCAATACAAAGCAATACAAAGCAATACAAAGCAATACAAAGCAATACAAAGCAATACAAAGCAATACAAAGATTAACACAAACTGATACACTAACCTTTTGCTATTTCCATTACATGTTAAATTTTGGGTTACAGGAAACCCAAAACAACAAAACCAGAGAAAACAACACTCACCTACCACAGAACACTCCCTTCAAATAGCACACAAACCCACCGGCCCTCTCATCACAACTACTAAATTACACCCCAGCAATCACTGGTCCTCAGGAACGTGGTTCCCGGGAGCCCCTAAAAAATTCTCCTGCCTGACGAAAACCCCGGTCCCTGGACGGTCCGCGCCCAAACTCTGGCGATGAACGTCGCCTCGCGGACCGACCGGGACCGAGGAAAAAAAAACCCAGCCGGGGGGAAAAAAAAAAAAACCCCCGGCTGGGGATTTTTTATTCTAAATTTAAAAATGAGTTGAAAAACCTGAAAAGCAAAAGTCATACAAGGTTACAACCCTACAGCCCTTCAACACGCACACACACACACTTCCTTCAGCTTACACACAAACCCACACTCATTCACACCTCAACCGCTCTGCCAACCCTTGGCACGCGTTCACGCCGCTCCTCGGGAACGCGGTTCCCGGGAGCCTCCAAAAAATCCTCCTGCCTGACGAAAACCCCGGTCCCTGGGCGGTCCGCGCCCAAACTTTGGCGATGAACGTCGCCTCGCGGACCGACCGGGACCGAGGAAAAAAAAACCCAGCCGGGGGGAAAAAAAAAAAACCCCCCGGCTGGGGATTTTTTATTCTAAATTTAAAAATGAGTTGAAAAACCTGAAAAGCAAAAGTCATACAAGGTTACAACCATACAGCCCTTCAACACACACACACACACACACACTTCCTTCAGCTTACACACAAACCCACACTCATTCACACCTCAACCGCTCTGCCAACCCTTGGCACGCGTTCACGCCGCTCCTCGGGAACGCGGTTCCCGGGAGCCTCCAAAAAATCCTCCTGCCTGACGAAAACCCCGGTCCCTGGGCGGTCCGCGCCCAAACTTTGGCGATGAACGTCGCCTCGCGGACCGACCGGGACCGAGGAAAAAAAAACCCAGCCGGGGGGAAAAAAAAAAAAACCCCCCAGCTGGGGATTTTTTATTCTAAATTTAAAAATGAGTTGAAAAACCTGAAAAGCAAAAGTCATACAAGGTTACAACCCCACAGCCCTTCAACACGCACACACACACACTTCCTTCAGCTTACACACAAACCCACACTCATTCACACCTCAACCGCTCTGCCAACCCTTGGCACGCGTTCACGCCGCTCCTCGGGAACGCGGTTCCCGGGAGCCTCCAAAAAATCCTCCTGCCTGACGAAAACCCCGGTCCCTGGGCGGTCCGCGCCCAAACTTTGGCGATGAACGTCGCCTCGCGGACCGACCGGGACCGAGGAAAAAAAAACCCAGCCGGGGGGAAAAAAAAAAAACCCCCCGGCTGGGGATTTTTTATTCTAAATTTAAAAATGAGTTGAAAAACCTGAAAAGCAAAAGTCATACAAGGTTACAACCCTACAGCCCTTCAACACGCACACACACACACTTCCTTCAGCTAACACACAAACCCACACTGACTCGCACCTCGACCGCTCTGCCAACCCTCGGCACGCGTTCACGCCGCTCCTCGGGAACGCGGTTCCCGGGAGCCTCCAAAAAATCCTCCTGCCTGACGAAAACCCCGGTCCCTGGACGGCCCGCGCCCAAACTTTGGCGATGAACGTCGCCTCGCGGACCGACCGGGACCGAGGAAAAAAAAACCCAGCCGGGGGGAAAAAAAAAAACCCCCCGGCTGGGGATTTTTTATTCTAAATTTAAAAATGAGTTGAAAAACCTGAAAAGCAAAAGCCACACACACAAGGTTAAAGCCACTCACCATGTGCTCACACGGTCAGACGCAAGCAGACACAGACTAACACAACCACAAGCTGTCACGCATGCTCACGCACTCTTCCCGCTTACACGCTCGCTGCGGCCCTTACCTGAGACGCTGAAGATTGTGCTTCGAGACGTCTTCTGGCTGCCCCTCTCTGACATCAAATGGTAGATTGGGGAAATCGGGAGCCTCGGCGACCTGTGAGACAACAGGAAGTAGTCAACGAGTGCCTTGTTCACCCAAGACTTGTCCCCGCTCTGAATTGATACATTTTCTACCCAAAATCCCACAAAAGACAGATGAACGGGAAAATTTCTATAACACTTCTGCCTAACTGTGACTACCTGCCAGGGCAGGGCAGCTCCGACCGTAAGTGGTACGACGTAAGTACGCACGCTATAAGCCGCTGCGTACGGTGCAATTACAGACGACATAAGGCAATGCACTTACATACATTATAAGTACATACAGTATAAGGCAACACAGGTACATACAATATAAGCCAACACAGGTACATGCAAGGTAAGTACATACAGTATAAGCCAACATAGGTACATGCAACATAAGCACATACGGTATAAGCTGACACAGGTACAGACAATATAAGCCAACATAGGTACATGCAACATAAGCACATACGGTATAAGCCGACACAGGTACATACAATATAAGGCAACACAAGTACATGCAATGTAATAACACACAGTATAAGCCAACACAGGTGCGTGCAACCTAAGTACATACAGTAAAAGCTGACACAAGTACATACAATGTAAGCCGACACAGGTACATGCAATGTAAGTACATACAGTATAAGCCGACACAAGTACATACAATGTAAGCCAACACAGGTACATGCAACGTAAGTACATACAGTATAAGCCGACACAGGTACATACAATATAAGACGACACAAGTACATGCAACCTAAGTACGTACAGTAAAAGCTGACACAAGTATACGCAATATAAGCCAACACAGGTACGTGCAATGTAAGTACATACAGTATAAGCCGACACAGGTACATGCAATATAAGCCAACACAGGTACATACAGTATAAGTACACACAATATAAGCCAACACAGGTACATGCAATGTAAGTACATACAGTATAAGCCGACACACGTACACGCAATATAGGTAGATAGATACAATATAAAACGGGACTTAACATAACTCTGGAAGATGAATTCCTGAGACCTAGACCCTTTCAGAAGATGGAACCTATAGAACTACTGCAGTCACGTGAGGAGGGTATAAGACACCGCTCTACAAGGCCGAGAAAAAGTCGTGGGAAAAAAGGCACTACCGAAGCTGGTAGTGAGAAGGAAGACGGATGAGAACATCTTCTGTAATCCTACCCGGCTCCAAGAGTAAAAATATAAAGAGGGCGGAATAAGGAAGATCCAGAAAGGCACATGAGTAGAATATAGGCGATATGGCACAGAATACTGCCGATAAAGCGTCGAGATGTAAGAAAGGCCTATGACGTGAAAGACGACGGACACAGACTACGTAACACGGACGCGGACAAGGTAACGCAGACGCAGATGACCTAACACAAAGACGAGTGGGAACTTTCCCCTTCGAGATCTGAGATTGCTAGCACAAGATGAGCCAGAGGTTGACGATGCCAAAGGAAAGCAAGCCCTATGATGATGGCACGTGATGATGAAATGTAGCTCGCGAAAAGAAGTTAGTGTCAAACCGGTCAGGAAGACGCTCGAGAGGCTCGGCGAGCCTAGAGAAGGAAGCGGACTGCGGGATGACCGCGGCGATAGATCCGGACCCGAAGGCGAGCCCCTCGGGGGAAAGAGCCGTGACGATGCCGAGTCGAGGAAGGCAGATGACGCAAAGTTCGCGAGAATGTGGAGATGGGTCGGAACTGCCCTGCCCGGCAAAGGCTCTGATGAGGCTGAGGACAGACCCTTTCTCTTTACTTGCAGAGAGCCTGTCCCGCTACAGACCTCTCCGCTAAGCTGACGTGAAACTGCCCCCTGTGATAGTAAAGGCTTTTCCCCTTCTCCCGACCGCTGGCCCCGATACTTAGCTTTTGGAAGACGAGCGGACAAAATCCAGCCTCGGTCGGACGTGGACGTTGAGATGTTCCCGATGCCTGTCCTTCGGTGCTGCCGCTTCCGAGCTGTGGCTACGAGCCTCCTCGGGGTACCTAAGACGCAACAGAAAACGTGACTATTGCCCTCAAAAACGCTAATCGCCGGGACTGCTCCGCACCGCTGCCCCGGCTCGCCTCAAAACTTGATTTGACTCCGGAGGCTGCCCAGAAGACACCTGCAAAAAGAAAATGTACACGCTTAGCGTGCTGCTGCGCAATGCTAGCCTATGAGTCAGCCTGCCTAAACGCCGACTCACCTGCCCTCCTCTGTTCCTTGGTCACGCTTAGGGCAGCGACAGCACCTGCAAAGACACAAAGAAAAAAGCCATGCTGAGATACTATGAAAACACAAGCTCCCTACCGTGACAAGTATGCCACACCGATACCTTAAGGTTGCACCAACCTGGCATGGGCATGCTCGGCCAAGATAGATCACAAGTGGACCACCTAAAATAAAAAAAAAAAAAAAAAAACAACACAAGAGGATATAGTTAGAGCTGCACCAGAAACTGAGACCTCAGCAATAAAACTGCTTCTGTACACTATGCAACACTCACCTTGCCCACTGGCCTGGACTGCTGCTCTCTGCCTTGACTTCCTAAAAGGAAAGGCAACACAGCTGTGACAGCAATCATTTATGCTTCCTCTACCGAAGAAAACGGTGACTGACCTGCTTGTGGGAACCCCCTCATCCAGAATGAGCTACTCTGCCACGAATGCAATGCATCTGCACCTGAAAAAAAGTTAGAACATAGGTCAAACACCTGCACGATAACTCAAAAGCCGCAAACGCCTTATGACAATCTAGGAATAGCATCTAGAGTTCAGCTACACCCCTCATTACAAATTCCAAGTCCCTGGGACTTATCCTACTGCAGCAGGCTATGGAGCAGGGCAGAGCAGCTCCGGCACAAATGTGTGCGGACACCCGTGACACGGGACAGACCGGACGTGACAAACAAAGGACGCAAGACACAGACAGAAATCTCTTAGCAAGGAAAATGGGTGCAAGGACTGAGAGAATGCAAAAGGCGATGACTGAGCTGAGACCCATGGTGAGCTGATGAGGCTCAGAGAACCCTGGAGGAAGAAGACGCTAAACTGAATGATTTCTTCGAGGAACAGCAAAGATGGATGCCTAGGAACCCTACAATCAAAATCCTCTACCTAACCTCATATTATTACAAGTCCTAACCCACCATAATGGATCCAGGTGGGGCATAGCTGTCCATACAGCTCAGAGACAAGACCTGAAAAGACATATGACTGGATGCTTCCAAAGAGAGAAGAGAGTCTGATGCCTGTCTGAGCTCCCGAGTCAAAAGTTCTATGGCCTGGGTGCCAGGCCAAGGAATGCAGAGATCACAGATGCCAACAATGATGCCAAGGTTAATGACAGGCCCCCCAAAGGGCTAAGGTAAAAGACATAACACATAAGGCACAATAGACAAGTGACACGATACACACCGGGACTGCTCTGCCCTGCTGCACACCTCAGCACTGTCATCAAAAGTGAGACTTGGCTTTCATGGGGCCTAAGGGGCCATGTCATGAACATCGCCCACCTCCAATGCGGACTCAAATACCTCTCCCAGTAATTCTCAAACCAGCACCCTGCCTGCATCCCCTCTGTGGGTCATGGCCCTCTACTTATCTCTCAGACATCAGGGGATGCTAGTCCATGTCAGGTGCAAAAAAAGACCGCCTCGTCAGCTGGGAAGGTGCCACCTCGTCACCGCGCTGGTGTCTCTCAGACAGCTAGATTAAAGAGAAAATCAAACATCAGGGCCTGATCTTGGCACCGCATCACCCAAAACCCCAGCAGTCTGCTACTCACCATGCTCCTATAAAGGCCCGGCACATCCTAACCCTGACCCTCTGCCATGGATGCAATGCATCTGCTCCTGAAAGAAAGTGAGAACATATGTCAAACACCTGCAGGGTAACTCAAAAGCTGCAAACACCTTATGTCAGTCTAGGAATACCATCTAGAGCCCAAGTACAGCCCACATTACTAATTCCAACTCCCCAGGCTTGTCCTATTGCAGCAGGCCGTGCGGCAGGGCAGAGCAGCTCCAGCACAGACGTGTGCAGACACCCGTGACGCAGAACGTGACAAACAGGGGGACAGGAAACACGACACATCATGCTTGTGGTGAGGGGTTTGAGGGGGGAAGGCAAAAGGGACCCCAAAGACACACCAGGGAACACGGCACACGGGACAACAAGACACAGACCGGAGCTGTTCTGCACTGCCCGCCTGAAAGCTGCCATCAAAAGTAGAGCCTCTCCCTTTAGCTGTCCTAAGAGGCCCTTGGAGAAGATTGCTTTTCCCTCTGCTAATGTTTAAATCTGTCCCAAGAACTCCCAACCCACTACTCTCCCATCATCCCATCTCCAGGCCGTGGCCCCTGACTTATCTTTTGGATTGGTGGTGGGAATCCACGTTGCACCTGAAATGAGTCTGCCTCGGAGGGCCCCGTGATGGCCTGTGAGCCTCTGGGTCAGCTAAAATAAAGAAAACCAAAACCAAAGTGTGAGTCCAGAGTTATGTGGGCCAAATCCCACCAAGGCGGCTACTTGCCCTCTCCTGAGTGTGCCTGGCTCCTTCGGCCTCCAGCTTCATCCTGATTCCAAGGCTGTGGCCTTCATTGGGGTGGCACCTGGGTTAGAGAAAGGCAAAGTTAAATGGCATTCCTGTGAGTGCAGTGGATGACCTTGTGTGCTGTAAGACATGGCAATGCCTCTGCTAGGCTTCTGAACAGCCTTGTGGGGGGGGGGGTCCTCAAATAAACACCCTTTCTCCCCCTGCTGCCTGCAAACCCCCTCCCAAGAACTTCTAACTGGATACCTGCTCACCCTCCCTCTCCCAGTCACAATCCTCAACTCACCTGAAGCATCAATCTCAAACATCATCCTTGACACTGGGCAGATCCCTCTTGTGACATGATCAATCTGCTGAAAAATTGTTGTGCTTGAGAGCTGAGCAATAACAACCACTTCTCTCCACTGCTCACCATGGCTGCAGGTATCCAGATTTACTTCCTAAAAAGAAAGACAAAGAACAGTGCTGTAACAGAGTCACCATTTACACTTCTGCTGCAGAGACTAATGGGGCCTCACCTGTTTGAGGGAATCCCCTCACCCGGGATGGGGCCCTCTGGCACAGATTTAATCCATCTGAATCTGAAAAAAAGTTAAGACAAGAGTCAAACTGTTGCAGGATAACTGATGAGCTCCAGACACCCTGTGTCCATCTACAAATCCCATCTAGAGTCCAACTACACCCCACATTACAAATTCCAAGTCCCCGGGCCCTCTCCTATTGCACCAGGCGGTGCGGCAGGGCAGAGCAGCTCCGGCACAAATGTGTGGTGACACCCGTGACACAGAACAGACAGGACAGGACAGGACAGACAATGGGGACACAACACAGACAGAAACCTCTAGGCAAGAAAAATGGCTGCCAGGACTGAGAGAATGCAAAAGGAAATGACCGAGCTGGGACCGATGGTGAGCTGATGAGGCTCAGAGAAGCCTGGAGGAAGAAGATGCTAACTGAAGGATTTATTCCAAGAACAGCAAAGATGGATGCCTAGGAATCCTATGGTCAGAATGCTGTACCTAACCACATATTATTACACGTCCTAATCCACCACAATGGATCCAGGTGGGGCAGAGCTGTCCATACAGCTCAGAACAAGACCTGACAAGACATCTGACTGGATGCTTCTAAAGAGAGAACTTTTGACTGGGGAGCTCAGACAGGTATCAGAATCGCATCTATGGCCTGGGTGCCAGGCCAAGGAATGCAGAGATCACAGATGCTAACAACAATGCCAAGGTTTCTGACAGACCCCTCAAAGGGCTAAGTTAAAGGACAGGAGATACACAAACAACACAAAATACACAATAGACAAGAGACACCAGACACACCGGGACTGCTCTGCCCTGCTGCACACCTCAGCACTGTGATCAAAAGTGAGACTTTGCTTTTATGGGGCCTAAGGGGCCATGTCGTGGCTACCCTCATCTCCAGAGCCAACTCAAACCCCTCCACCCACGCCAGGGAGTCCTGACCCAGCACCCTGCTTCCATCCCCTCTGTGGGCCGTAGCCCTCCACTTATCTCTCAGACATCAGGGGATGCTGGTCTCAGGTGCAAAGAAAGGCCACCTCGTCAGCTGGGAAGGTCCTGCTGGCACCCGGCTGGTGTCTCTCAAACAGCTGTATTAAAGAAAACCAAACATCAGTGCCGGATCTTGGCACCGCATCGGCCAAAACCCCACCACTCTGCTACTCACCGCGCTCCTAAGAAGGCCCGGCACCTCCTAACTCTGACCCTCTGCCACACATGGAATGCATCTGCACCTGAAAGAAAGTGAGAACATATGTCAAACACCACCATGACAACTCACAAGCTGCAAACACCTTATGTCAACCTAGGAATACCATCTAGAGCCCAAGTACAGCCCACATTACTAATTCCAACTCCCCAGGCTTGTCCTATTGCAGCAGGCCGTGCGGCAGGGCAGAACAGCTCCGGCACAAACGTGTGCAGACACCCGTGACGCAGAACGTGACAAACAGGGGGACGTGAAACACGACACATCGTGCTTGTGGTGAGGGCCTCGAGGGGAGAAGGCAAAAGGGACCCCAAAGACACACCAGGGAACACGGCACACCGGACAACAAGACGCAGACCGGAGCTGTTCTGCACTGCCCGCCTGAAAGCTGCCATCAAAAGTAGAGCCTCTCCCTTTAGCTGTTCTAAGAGGCCCTCGGAGAAGATTGCTTTTCCCTCTGCTAAATTTTAAATCTGTCGCAAGAACTCCCAACCCTCTACTCTCCCATTATCCCATCTCCAGGCCGTGGCCCCCGACTTATCTTTTGGATGATCGGTGATGTGGATCCACGTCGCACCTGAAATGAGTCTGCCTCGGAGGGCCCCGTGATGGCCTGTGAGCCTCTGGGTCAGCTAAAATAAAGAAAACCAAAACCAAAGTGTGAGTCCAGAGTTATGTGGGCCAAATCCCACCAAGGCGGCTACTTGCCCTCTCCTGAGTGTGCCTGGCTCCTTCAGCCTCCAGCTTCATCCTGATTCCAAGGCTGTGGCCTTTATTAGGAATGGCACCTGGGTTAGAGAAAGGCAAAGTTAAATGGCATTCCTGTGAGTGCAGTGGATGACCTTGTGTGCTGTAAGACATGGCAATGCCTCTGCTAGGCTTCTGAGAAGCCTTCATGTGGGGGGTCCTCAAATAAACACCCTTTCTCACCCTGCTGCCAGCACATCCCCTCCCAATAACTCCCAACTGGATACCTGCTCACCCTCCCTCTCCCAGTCACAATCCTCAACTCACCTGAAGCCTCAATCTCAAACACCATCTTTGACACTGGGCAGATGCCTCTTGTGACACGATGAACCTGCGGAAAAATTGTTCTGCTTGAGACCTGGGCAATAACAACCACTTCTCTCCGCTGCTCTCCTTGACTGCTGGTATCCACATTTACTTCCTAAAAAGAAAGACAAAGAACAGAGCTGTAACACAGTCACCATATACACTTCTGTTGCAGAGACAAATGGGGCCTCACCTGCTCGGGGCAATCCCCGCAGCCGGGATGGGACCCTCTGGCAGAAATTTAAGCCATCTGAATCTGAAAAGAAAGTTAGGACAACAGTCAAACGCTTGCAGGATAACTTAAGAGCTCCAGAGATCCTATGTGCATCTAAAAATCCCATCTAGAGTCCAGCTACACCCCACATTACAAATTCCAAGTCCCTGGGACTTCTCCTATTGCAGCAGGCTATGCGGCAGGGCAGAGCAGCTCCGGCACAAATGTGTGCTGACACCCGTGACACAGGACAGACCGGACGTGACAAACAAAGGACGCAAGACACAGACAGAAATCTCTTGGCAAGGAAAACGGCTGCAAGGACTGAGAGAATGCAAAAGGAAATGACCGAGCTGGGACCGATGGTGAGCTGATGAGGCTCAGAGAGCCGTGGAGGAAGAAGATGCTAAACTGAATGATTTTTTCCAAGAACTGCAAAGATGGATGCCTAGGAATCCTACAATCAGAAGCCTCTACCTAACCTCATAGTATTACAAGTCCTAATCCACCACAATGGATCCTAGTGGGGCATAGCTGTCCATACAGCTCAGAACAAGACCTGAAAAGACATCTGACTGGATGCTTCCAAAGAGAGAACTTTTGACTGGGGAGCTCAGACAGGTATCAGAATCGCATCTATGGCCTGGGTGCCAGGCCAAGGAATGCAGACATCACAGATGTTAACAACGGTGCCAGGGTTTCTGACAGGACCCTCAAAGAGCTAAGGAAAAAGACATGAGATACACAAACAACACATAAGGCACAATAGACAAGAGACACACCGGGACTGCTCTGCCCTGCTGCACACCTCAGCACTGTCATCAAAAGTGAGACTTGGCTTTTACGGGGCCTAAGGGGCCACTTCATGGACACCCCCATCTCCAAGGGGACTCCAAAACCCCTCCCAGTAATTCCCAAACCAGCACTCTGCTTTCATCCCCTCTCTGGGTCATGGCCCTCTACTTATCTCTCAGACATCAGGGGATGCTGGTCTCAGGTGCAAAGAAAGGCCACCTCGTCAGCTGGGAAAGTCCTGCTGTCACCGCGCTGGTGTCTCTCAGACAGCTGTATTAAAGAGAAAACTAAACATCAGGGCCTGATCTTGGCACCGCATCACCCAAAACCCCACCAGTCTGCTACTCACAGTGCTCCTAAGAAGGCCCAGCACCTCCTACTCCTAACCCTGACCCTCTGCCAGGGATGCAAGGCATCTGCTCCTGAAAGAAAGTGAGAACATATGTCAAACACCTGCAGGACAACTCACAAGCTGCAAACACCTTAGACTAACCTAGGAATAGCATCTAGAGCCCAAGTACAGTCCACATTACTAATTCCAACTCCCCAGGCTTGTCCTATTGCAGCAGGCCGTGCGGCAGAGAAGAACAGCTCCGGCACAAACGTGTGCAGACACCCGTGACGCAGAACGTGACAAACAGGGGGACCTGAAACACGACACACCGTGCTTGATGTGAGGGGTTGGAGGGGGGAAGGCAAAAGGGACCCCAAAGACACACTAGGTAACACGGTACACCGGACAACACGACACACACTGGAGCTGTTCTGCGCTGCCCGCCTGAAAGCTGCCATCAAAAGTAGAGCCTCTCCCTTTAGCTGTTCTAAGAGGCCCTTGGAGAAGATTGCTTTTCCCTCTGCTCATTTTTAAATCTGGCCCAAGAACTCTGAACCTGCTACTCTCCCATCGTCCCATCTCTAAGCTATAGTCCCCAACTTATCTTTGGGTTGATCGGTGATGTGGATCCACGTTGCACCTGAAATGAGTCTGCCTCGGAGGGCCTCGTGGTGGCCTGTTAGCTTCTCGGTCAGCTAAAATAAAGAAAACCAAAACCAAAGTATGAGTCCGGAATTATGTGGGCCAAATCCCACCAAGGCGGCTACTTGCCCTCTCCTGAGTGTGCCTGGCTCCTTCAGGCTCCAGCTTCACCCTGATTACAAGGCTGTGGCCTTTATGAGGAGTGGCACCTGGGTTAGAGAAAGGCAAAGTTGAATGGCATTCCTATGAGTACAGTAGATAACCTTGTGTGCTGTAGGACATGGGAATACCTCTGCTAGGCTTCTGAGAAGCCTTAGGGGGGTCCTCAAATAAACATCCTTTTTCACCCTGCTGCCTTCAAACCTCCCCCCACCCACAATGATTCCTAACTGTATACCTGCTCACCCTCCCTCTCCTAATCACAATCCTCAACTCGCCTGAAACCTCAATCTCAAACATCATCCTTGACACTGGGCAGATCCCTCTTGTGACATGACGAATCTGCTGAAAAAAGCATTGTACTTGACACAGCCAGGAATGTCTGGAAGCTGCACTCCTTCTAAAAAAAAAAATACAAAACAAAACAATAACTAAACCAGAAATTACAAATGCACTTTACCACCCCTGAACACAAAACCCAAAATCATGAATCTAAATACTCCCTGTATTCCATGCTGGTTACTTCACAGAATCTCCAAAGCCTCTGTTCTTTAGATGCCCAGAAACACTCGCTGAAAAGAAGCTGAGATAAGCTGAAAGTGCCTCTTCACTGAAATGAGAGGAGAGCTCTTACCCCAGCACATCCCAGAGAGGGAATGAAGCCCCTCAGCCAAGGCTGGGGTTAATATACCCCTGATTGTGCCCGCCCCTCGTTCCCATGGCACCTGGGAAAAGGGAGGGGGCAACTCCCACCGGGTATAAAAGCCCTCAGAAGAGCTGCAGCTGCTTGGCCCCTCTGACTTGAATTCAAGGGGAGTGAAGGGCTTGTTATAGAAGAAAACTCTTCAGAAAATTAACAGCGCTTTCTTTTTTGCAACAACAACTTGGAGCACAAGTGAAGAAAACTGGTAAGAAATAAAACTTTCTGTTTAGGCAGCATAACTAGATAAATTGGGTAATTTGCTGTTAACTTACATAACTATTCCTTAGTGGCTACTCAGTAGTACTTCCCATGTGATTAAGCTGGATGGAGAAGAATACTAATGATATGAATAGTCTAAGTCTCCTTGGGACCTCTAATTTAGGCTACCTACATTATAAGTAAAAATAAGAAAAATAAAAGCTTCGCAGGCAGTGTAAGGGTTAAGTGCATGCCAGGCTCATCCTTCTCTGAGATACTTGGTCCTACGGCACAGAAAGAAGTGCTCTGAAATGGAGTTTTAAACCCTTAAAATGCTGAAAAAGGCAGAGCTTCCTTCCAGTGAACTCCTTAAAAAGAGGAAACGGGGCAGTTACCTCTACTGAAGGTAATACAATGGCAAATAAATAGTTTCTGCTGTTTAATTTGCTCTCCTTAAATACTGGGAAAAGAGGGACTTTCCACACTTTAAATCTCTCCAGTGAGGAAAAAAGGATTTTTCCCTCAGTTCAAACCCTTAGGATGGAGGGATAGCGGGGCTTCTCCCTCAATTTGGGCCTCAGGACAACAAAAAGGGGGTGGCTACCCTTAATTCAAACCCATAAGAAACATTGTCGAGATTTTCCCCTTCTTTTTAAACTGCCAAATAATACAGAATGGGGACTTCCTGTCAATTAACACCCCTAACAGCATAGAAAAGGCAGGGATTCTTTCAACTGAGACCATTAAAATTGCAGGGGAATCTGAGTCCCTACCAGTTTGAACACAAAAAGTGATGGAAAAGGAAGCTTTTTCCCTTTTTTCTAAACCCTTTTTCTCCTAATAACCCTTCTCCTTTCTGGGAGTGCTCTGGAGGGTCTGGGGCTTTGGAGAGGGACTGACACAGTAAAAGGGGAAAGTTGCAAGCCCTCTCCTGGAACCCCACGTGCTGCCTGGCCTGCTCAGATGCTGCCCCTTGGCAAAAGGGCTCTTCCCTTGGCGTTTTCTCAAAGTGATGCTCTATGCCCGGGTGGGTCTGGCTGCTCCCTAGTCTGTGCTGGATGCTCCGTCCATAGTTCCTGGAGAGACACTTGGGATACCCCTGTTAGCCCCTCTGGCCTAGCAGCTCCCTGTGCGGGTGTGCCCGGGTAACCCTCTGAAAGCAGCTGGTCGCACGGGGCGCTGCTAGACCTTGGAGTGGGTGTTGAGATGAAGAAAGGTCCTGTGAGGAGCTCCTTCCCCTACACAGCCCTTTGTCTGCCCCTTAAACCATGGGCTGCCAGACTTGCCTTTCTAAGGAAATTAACAGCCTTTCCTCTCTGTGTGCCCGTGGCTGAAACTGCGATTCGGCCTCCAAAACTGCAGAGGACAATTTCTCACAGCCCGCAGCTGCCGACACCAAGAACTCTCGCTGCCCTTGCAGTGCCACGTGCCTCCTGCGGATGGACGTCGACACGCAGCAGGGGTGAGTTTGGTTTTACAGGGAAGAGGGCCGCCGCAGGATTTCTCCAGGAGCAAAGCTGCCCCCACCGAGAACTCGGGCTGCCCTGGCAGTGCCAAGCACCTCCTAGTGCAAACTGGCATCGGGAAACTCAGGGGGTGAGTTTTTCTGTGCAGAAATTCTCCCAAACCAAACCTGAGAGCATCTAACCCTAACCACAACAACTTAACAGGGTCTAAAACTTACAACCTTTGCACTGGCAGTGTGGGACCCGACCCGCTGTGCCACCGCTGGCCCCTTTCTAAAGCATTCCGCTGCAGTCCTAAAACTCTGCCTTTTCAGAGGGTGTTTCCTCTGACCCTGACCATAATCTTCAAAATATGCTAAAGAATCATAGAATGGCTTTGAAAAAGCCCCAACAATACCCTGAAAAGTCCCTTCCAAAATCTCCTAAATACCTTTAAAAGTCCTAGAAAAAAAATTCAAAAAGACGTGCTCTGTCTCCGAACTCCACCTCTTGCTGTCTAGCCCACAGTCGTCACCCCTACCTTTTTGCAGTGGGTCTGTTGTTCTCTGAGGGTTCTGTCATTGACCTGGTGTGTGAAGGTTGCTGTCTGGTCTCGCTGTTAGGGTTGCTGTGTTGTGCTGCTGCTGTTGGGGGAAAAGGCCGTTTTTAGGGGGGCTGGTTAGGCTGAGGTTAGGGCTGTCTTGGTCTGGCCGCCTGGCCCGCGGCTGCTCCGCTGGCCGTGCCGGGGGGGGGGGGGGGAGGGGGGGGGCGTTCCTGCCGTGTGCACCGTGGTCACCGCACGGAGTGGGGTCCCGTCTGTCCTCACTCTGCTTGGCTCCCTCCGCTGCAGCCGGGGTCAGTCCCGGCTTTGTCTCTGCTGGATCAGCCGCCGTGAGCCATGCGGGAGCCGTGCACGCTCCACCTCGGTCTGCACCAGGACGGCCCCTCCGCCGATCCCGGCTGCAGATCCCGCCTCTGGAGGACCGAAACGTGAGCTGTGCCGATCCCCTCGGGCCATCCCGGCTGCAGATCCCGCCTTTGGAGGACCGAAACCTGAGCTGTGCCGAGTTCCCCCGTCCCGCCCTGAGCTCCGTTCCCTTGGTAACCACAGCTCCGGCTGCTCAGGGGAACTTTCTAAAGGAATCACCTTATCGAAACACTGCAAGTTCAGTTAAAAGAAAGCCCTCTCCTGCTTCTTCCTAAAAATACGGGAGAAAAGCTATAGAGGATAAAAATCAAAAAAGAATGGGATAAAGGAATTGGTCTATTTCCATTAAAAGAGCTTCCCATAGGAGGGGGCGGACCAGGTAAGCAACACTCAGCCCCCCATGTTCCTTGTTGCGATTTCTGGAGCCATTTGGGACCCTAAAACCAGGCTGACTTTACGGTGGTGGCAGCTTGGGTCAGCGAGGCATCCTGCGCAATGCAGAATTTCTGCAGGCTGATGGCCACGAAGGGCCCCTGGGCCCTGAACGTGAACACCAGCCCTTTTCTAAGGTAAGCCTGACTCAGCATCCCAGGTTCCTGATGGGAGATAGCAGGAGACACGTGCCGAGGCCAAAGCAGCTGGAGTTGGGATAGGTGCCAACTGGGTCTGGGAGGCAGATTGGGAAATGCAGAATTTCAGAAGGCAAACAACGGGCCACTCCGGGCCACAGGCCCCTGAACACTAGTGCTGACCCTTTTCCCCAGTAAAGAAAACTCAGCAACCCCGGTTCCTGATTTCAAATTGCTGGAGGCGCTTAGGAGTCTGAAACCAGCTCGACTCAGCACAAATGGCAACTTGTATGTGGGAGGCATCCTGAGCAATGGGGAATTTCAGGACCTAACCGTCCACTAAGGGCCCCTGGCCCCTGAACATGGAGGCCAGCCCTTTTCTCAAGAAAGCGTAACTCGGACACCGTGGTTCCTGATGGCAGGTAGCAGGAGACACGTGGCGAGGCAAAAGCAGCTGGAGTGGGAACTGGTGCCAGCTTGGGTCTGGGAGGCACATTTGGCAATGCAGAAATATCAGCAGGCTGCCAGCCAGTCCAGGCGAGGCCTCCTGAACACCAATGCCAGCCCTTTGCCAGAAGAAGAAAACTCAGGAGCCCCAGGTTCCCGATGGCAGATTGCTGGAGCCCTTTGGGACCCTCAAACCAGCCTGACTTTGCACTGGTGGCAGCTTGGGTCCGCGAGGCATCCTGCGCAATGGAGAACTCCAGCAGGCAGACGGCCGGCTGCTCGGGCCACAGGCCCCTGAACATTAGGGCTGACCTTTTTCCCAGGTAAGCAAAACTCAGCCGCCCAAGTTCCTGGTGGCATATTGCTCAAGGTCCTTGAGACTATCAAACGAGCTCGACTCGGCTGAGGTGGCAGCTTGGGTCTGGGAGGCATCCTGTGCAATGTGGAATTTCAGAAGGCACACAGACAGCCACTCCAGGCCACAGGCTCCTGAAAACTAATGCTGACCCTTTCCCCAGGTGAGCAAAACTCAGCGCCGCAGGTTCCTTGTTGCAGGTTGCTGGTGGCACTAGGACTCTCAAATGAGCTCGACTCGGCTGAGGTGGCAGCTTGGATCTGGGAGGCATCCTGCGCAATGAAGAATTTCAGCAGGCAGCCGGCCACGAAGGGCCTCTGGGCTCTGAACAGAAATGCTGCCCTTGACACAGGTAAGTGTAACTCACCAGCTCAGGTTCCTGATGGCAGGTTGCTGGACTGATTTGGAACCCTCAAAGCAGCCTGACTCTGCGGTGGTGGGAGCTTGGGTCCGGGAGGCAATGCATAATTTCAGCAGGCAGACAGCTGGCCACTCAGGGCCACAGGCTCCTGAACAATAGTGATGACCCTTTCCCCAGTTAAGCAAAACTCAGCAGCCCAGGTTCCTGGTGGCATATTGCTTCAGGGGCTTGGGACTCTCAAACAAGCTCGACTCAGCACAGGCAGCACCTTGGGGCTAGGAGGCATCCTGCACAGTGCAGAATCTCATGAGCCAGCCGTCCACTAAGGGCCACTGGACACCAATGCCGCCCTTTACACAGGTAAGTGTAACTCACCTGCTCAGGTTCCTGATGGCAGATTGCTGGAGCCCTTTGGGAACCTCAAACCAGCCTGACTTTGCGGTGGTGGCAGCTTGGGTCCGGGAGACATCCTGCGCAATGGAGAATTTAGCAGGCAGCCGGCCACGAAGGGCCCCTGACCTCTGAACAGAAATGCTGCCCTTTACACAGGTAAGTGTAACTCACCAGCTCAGGTTCTTGATGGAAGATTGCTGGGGCCATTTGGGACCCTGAAACCAGACAGATCCTGCACTGGCGGCAGCTTGGGTCTGGGAGGCATCCTGCGCAACACAGAATTTGAGCAGGCAGCCTGCCACTAAGGGCCCCTGATTCCTGGACAACAATGCCACCCTTTACACAGGTAATTGTAACTCACCACCTCAGGTTCCTGATAGCAGATTGCTGGACACATTTGGGGCCCTCAAAGCAGCCTAACTGTGCAGTGCTGGCAGCTTGGGTCTGGGAAGCATCCTGCGCAATGCAGAATTTCAGCAGGCAGACGGCTGGCCGCTCCGGGCCACGGGCTCCTGAACACTAGTGCTGTCCCTTTTCTCAGCTAAGCAAAACTCAGCCGCCCAAGTTCCTGGTGGCATATTGCTCGAGGGGCTTGGGACTCTCAAACAAGCTCGACTCGGCTGAGGTAGCAGCTGGGGTCTGGGAGGCATCCTGCGCAATGCGGAATGTTGGAAGGCAAACAGACAGCCACTCCGGGCCACGTCCTCCTGAAAACTAATGCTGACCCATTCCCCATGTAAGCAAAACTCAGCCCCCGAGATTCCTTGTTGCAGATAGCTGGAGGCACCTGGGGCTCACAAACGAGCTCGATTCGGCTGAGGCGGCAGCTTGGGTCCGGGAGCCATCCTGTGCAATGAGGAATTTCAGCAGCGACCTGGCCAGTAAGGGCCCCTGGGCCCTGGGCACCAATGCTGCCCATTACACAGGGAAGTGTAACTCAGCAGCTCAGGTTCCTGATGGCAGATGGCAGGAGACACGTGCCGAGGCCAAAGCAGCTGGAGTTGGGATAGGTGCCAACTGGGTCTGGGAGGCAGATTGGGAAATGCAGAATTTCAGAAGGCAAACAACGGGCCACTCCGGGCCACAGGCCCCTGAACACTAGTGCTGACCCTTTTCCCCAGTAAAGAAAACTCAGCAACCCCGGTTCCTGATTTCAAATTGCTGGAGGCACTTAGGAGTCTGAAACCAGCTCGACTCAGCACAAATGGCAACTTGTATGTGGGAGGCATCCTGAGCAATGGGGAATTTCAGGACCTAACCGTCCACTAAGGGCCCCTGGCCCCTGAACATGGAGGCCAGCCCTTTTCTCAAGAAAGCGTAACTCGGACACCGTGGTTCCTGATGGCAGGTAGCAGGAGACACGTGGCGAGGCAAAAGCAGCTGGAGTGGGAACTGGTGCCAGCTTGGGTCTGGGAGGCACATTTGGCAATGCAGAAATATCAGCAGGCTGCCAGCCAGTCCAGGCGAGGCCTCCTGAACACCAATGCCAGCCCTTTGCCAGAAGAAGAAAACTCAGGAGCCCCAGGTTCCCGATGGCAGATTGCTGGAGCCCTTTGGGACCCTCAAACCAGCCTGACTTTGCACTGGTGGCAGCTTGGGTCCGCGAGGCATCCTGCACAATGGAGAACTCCAGCAGGCAGACGGCCGGCTGCTCGGGCCACAGGCCCCTGAACATTAGGGCTGACCTTTTTCCCAGGTAAGCAAAACTCAGCCGCCCAAGTTCCTGGTGGCATATTGCTCAAGGTCCTTGAGACTATCAAACGAGCTCGACTCGGCTGAGGTGGCAGCTTGGGTCTGGGAGGCATCCTGTGCAATGTGGAATTTCAGAAGGCACACAGACAGCCACTCCAGGCCACAGGCTCCTGAAAACTAATGCTGACCCTTTCCCCAGGTGAGCAAAACTCAGCGCCGCAGGTTCCTTGTTGCACGTTGCTGGCGGTGCTAGGACTCTCAAACGAGCTCGACTCGGCTGAGGTGGCAGCTTGGATCTGGGAGGCATCCTGCGCAATGAAGAATTTCAGCAGGCAGCCGGCCACGAAGGGCCTCTGGGCTCTGAACAGAAATGCTGCCCTTGACACAGGTAAGTGTAACTCACCAGCTCAGGTTCCTGATGGCAGGTTGCTGGACTGATTTGGAACCCTCAAAGCAGCCTGACTCTGCGGTGGTGGGAGCTTGGGTCCGGGAGGCAATGCATAATTTCAGCAGGCAGACAGCTGGCCACTCAGGGCCACAGGCTCCTGAACAATAGTGATGACCCTTTCCCCAGTTAAGCAAAACTCAGCAGCCCAGGTTCCTGGTGGCATATTGCTTCAGGGGCTTGGGACTCTCAAACAAGCTCGACTCAGCACAGGCAGCACCTTGGGGCTAGGAGGCATCCTGCACAGTGCAGAATCTCATGAGCCAGCCGTCCACTAAGGGCCACTGGACACCAATGCCGCCCTTTACACAGGTAAGTGTAACTCACCTGCTCAGGTTCCTGATGGCAGATTGCTGGAGCCCTTTGGGAACCTCAAACCAGCCTGACTTTGCGGTGGTGGCAGCTTGGGTCCGGGAGACATCCTGCGCAATGGAGAATTTAGCAGGCAGCCGGCCACGAAGGGCCCCTGACCTCTGAACAGAAATGCTGCCCTTTACACAGGTAAGTGTAACTCACCAGCTCAGGTTCTTGATGGAAGATTGCTGGGGCCATTTGGGACCCTGAAACCAGACAGATCCTGCACTGGCGGCAGCTTGGGTCTGGGAGGCATCCTGCGCAACACAGAATTTGAGCAGGCAGCCTGCCACTAAGGGCCCCTGATTCCTGGACAACAATGCCACCCTTTACACAGGTAATTGTAACTCACCACCTCAGGTTCCTGATAGCAGATTGCTGGACACATTTGGGGCCCTCAAAGCAGCCTAACTGTGCAGTGCTGGCAGCTTGGGTCTGGGAAGCATCCTGCGCAATGCAGAATTTCAGCAGGCAGACGGCTGGCCGCTCCGGGCCACGGGCTCCTGAACACTAGTGCTGTCCCTTTTCTCAGCTAAGCAAAACTCAGCCGCCCAAGTTCCTGGTGGCATATTGCTCGAGGGGCTTGGGACTCTCAAACAAGCTCGACTCGGCTGAGGTAGCAGCTGGGGTCTGGGAGGCATCCTGCGCAATGCGGAATGTTGGAAGGCAAACAGACAGCCACTCCGGGCCACGTCCTCCTGAAAACTAATGCTGACCCATTCCCCATGTAAGCAAAACTCAGCCCCCGAGATTCCTTGTTGCAGATAGCTGGAGGCACCTGGGGCTCACAAACGAGCTCGACTCGGCTGAGGCGGCAGCTTGGGTCCGGGAGCCATCCTGTGCAATGAGGAATTTCAGCAGCGACCTGGCCAGTAAGGGCCCCTGGGCCCTGGGCACCAGTGCTGCCCATTACACAGGGAAGTGTAACTCAGCAGCTCAGGTTCCTGATGGCAGATGGCAGGAGACACGTGCCGAGGCCAAAGCAGCTGGAGTTGGGATAGGTGCCAACTGGGTCTGGGAGGCAGATTGGGAAATGCAGAATTTCAGAAGGCAAACAACGGGCCACTCCGGGCCACAGGCCCCTGAACACTAGTGCTGACCCTTTTCCCCAGTAAAGAAAACTCAGCAACCCCGGTTCCTGATTTCAAATTGCTGGAGGCGCTTAGGAGTCTGAAACCAGCTCGACTCAGCACAAATGGCAACTTGTATGTGGGAGGCATCCTGAGCAATGGGGAATTTCAGGACCTAACCGTCCACTAAGGGCCCCTGGCCCCTGAACATGGAGGCCAGCCCTTTTCTCAAGAAAGCGTAACTCGGACACCGTGGTTCCTGATGGCAGGTAGCAGGAGACACGTGGCGAGGCAAAAGCAGCTGGAGTGGGAACTGGTGCCAGCTTGGGTCTGGGAGGCACATTTGGCAATGCAGAAATATCAGCAGGCTGCCAGCCAGTCCAGGCGAGGCCTCCTGAACACCAATGCCAGCCCTTTGCCAGAAGAAGAAAACTCAGGAGCCCCAGGTTCCCGATGGCAGATTGCTGGAGCCCTTTGGGACCCTCAAACCAGCCTGACTTTGCACTGGTGGCAGCTTGGGTCCGCGAGGCATCCTGCACAATGGAGAACTCCAGCAGGCAGACGGCCGGCTGCTCGGGCCACAGGCCCCTGAACATTAGGGCTGACCTTTTTCCCAGGTAAGCAAAACTCAGCCGCCCAAGTTCCTGGTGGCATATTGCTCAAGGTGCTTGAGACTATCAAACGAGCTGAACTCGGCTGAGGTGGCAGCTTGGGTCTGGGAGGCATCCTGTGCAATGTGGAATTTCAGAAGGCACACAGACAGCCACTCCAGGCCACAGGCTCCTGAAAACTAATGCTGACCCTTTCCCCAGGTGAGCAAAACTCAGTGCCGCAGGTTCCTTGTTGCAGATTGCTGGTGGCGCTAGGACTCTCAAACGAGCTCGACTCGGCTGAGGTGGCAGCTTGGATCTGGGAGGCATCCTTCGCAATGAAGAATTTCAGCAGGCAGCCGGCCACGAAGGGCCTCTGGGCTCTGAACAGAAATGCTGCCCTTGACACAGGTAAGTGTAACTCACCTGCTCAGGTTCCTGATGGCAGATTGCTGGAGCCCTTTAGAACCCTCAAACCAGCCTGACTTTGCACTGGTGGCAGCTTGGGTCTGGGAGGCATCCTGCGGAATTTCACCAGACAGCCTCCCACAAAGGGCCCCTATGTCCTGAACACAAATGCTGCCCTTTCCCAGAAGAAGAAAACTCAGCAGCTCAGGTTCCTGATAGCAGATTGCTGGACACATTTGGGGCCCTCAAAGCAGCCTAACTGTGCAGTGCTGGCAGCTTGGGTCTGGGAGGCATCCTGCGCAATGCAGAATTTCAGCAGGAAGACGGCTGGCCGCTCCGGGCCACGGGCTCCTGAACACTAGTGCTGTCCCTTTTCTCAGGTAAGCAAAACTCAGCCGCCCAAGTTCCTGGTGGCATATTGCTCGAGGTGCTTGGGACTCTGAAACGAGCTCGACTCGGCTGAGGTAGCAGCTGGGGTCTGGGAGGCATCCTGCACAATGTGGAATTTCAGAAGGCACACAGACAGCCACTCCAGGCCACGTCCTCCTGAAAACTAATGCTGACCCTTTCCCCAGGTGAGCAAAACTCAGCGCCGCAGGTTCCTTGTTGCAGATTTCTGTTGGCGCTAGGACTCTCAAACGAGCTCAACTCGGCTGAGGTGGCAGCTTGGATCTGGGAGGCATCCTGCGCAATGAAGAATTTCAGCAGGCAGCCGGCCACGAAGGGTCTCTGGGCTCTGAACAGAAATGCTGCCCTTGACACAGGTAAGTGTAACTCACCAGCTCAGGTTCCTGATGGCAGGTTGCTGGACTGATTTGGAACCCTCAAAGCAGCCTGACTCTGCGGTGGTGGGAGCTTGGGTCTGGGAGGCAATGCATAATTTCAGCAGGCAGACAGCTGGCCACTCAGGGCCACAGGCTCCTGAACAATAGTGATGACCCTTTCCCCAGTTAAGCAAAACTCAGCAGCCCAGGTTCCTGGTGGCATATTGCTTCAGGGGCTTGGGACTCTCAAACAAGCTCGACTCAGCACAGGCAGCACCTTGGGGCTAGGAGGCATCCTGCACAGTGCAGAATCTCATGAGCCAGCCGTCCACTACGGGCCCCTGGACACCAATGCCGCCCTTTACACAGGTAAGTGTAACTCACCTGCTCAGATTCCTGATGGCAGATTGCTGGAGCCCTTTGGGACCCTCAAACCAGCCTGACTCTGCGGTGGTGGCAGCTTGGGTCGGGGAGGCATCCTGCGCAATGCAGAATTTGAGCAGGCAGCTGGCCAGTAAGGGCCCCTGGGCCCTGGGCACCAATGCTGCCCATTACACGGGGAAGTGTAACTCAGCAGCTCAGGTTCCTGATGGCAGATGGCAGGAGACACGTGGCGACGCAAAAGCAGCTGGAGTGGGAACTGGTGCCAGCTTGGGTCTGGGAGGCACATTTGGCAATGCAGGAATATCAGCAGGCTGCCAGCCAGTCCAGGCGAGGCCTCCTGAACACCAAATGCAGCCCTTTGCCAGAAGAAGAAAACTCAGGAGCCCCAGGTTCCCGATGGCAGATTGCTGGAGCCCTTTGGGACCCTCAAACCAGCCTGACTTTGCACTGGTGGCAGCTTGGGTCCGGAAGGCCTCCTGCACAATGCAGAGCTTCAGAAGAGAGCCGGCCGCTCCGGGCCACAGGTTCCTGAACACTAGTGCTGACCCTTTTACCAGGTAAGCAAAACTCAGCCCCCCAGATTCCTTGTTGCAGACTGCTCAACTCAGCTGAGGTGGCAGCTTGGTTCTGGGAGGCATCCTGCACAATGCAGAACTTCAGATGGCAGACAGCCAGCCCCTCTTGGCCAGAGGCTCCTAAACACTAGTGCTGTCCCTTTTCCCAGGTAAGCAAAACTCATCAGCCCAAGTTCCTGGTGGCATATTGCTCGAGGCGCTAGGGACTCTCAAACGAGCTCGACTCGGCTGAGGTGGCAGCTTGGATCCGGGAGGCATCCTGCGCAATGGAGAATTTCAGCAGGCAGCCGGCCACGAAGGGCCTCTGGGCTCTGAACAGAAATGCTGCCCTTGACACAGGTAAGTGTAACTCAGCAGCTCAGGTTCTTGATGGAAGATTGCTGGGGTCATTTGGGACCCTGAAACCAGACAGACCCTGCGGTGGCGGCAGCTTGGGTCTGGGAGGCATCCTCCGCAATGCAGAATTTCAGCAGGCAGCCTGCCACTAAGGGCCCCTGATTCCTGGACACCAACGCCGCCCTTTACACAGGAAAGTGTAACTCAGCAGCTCAGGTTCCTGATAGCAGATTGCTGGACACATTTGGGGCCCTCAAAGCAGCCTAACTGTGCAGTGCTGGCAGCTTGGGTCTGGGAGGCATCCTGCGCAATGCAGAATTTCAGCAGGCAGACGGCTGGCCCCTCCGGGCCACAGGCTCCTGAACACTAGTGCCGTCCCTTTTCTCAGCTAAGCAAAACTCAGCCGCCCAAGTTCCTGGTGGCATATTGCTCGAGGGGCTTGGGACTCTCAAACGAGCTCGACTCGGCTGAGGTAGCAGCTGGGGTCTGGGAGGCATCCTGCGCAATGCGGAATGTTAGAAGGCAAACAGACAGCCACTCCGGGCCACGTGCTCCTGAAAACTAATGCTGCCCCATTCCCCAGGTAAGCAAAACTCAGCCCCCGAGGTTCCTTGTTGCAGATAGCTGGAGGCGCCTGGGACTCACAAACGAGCCAGACTCAGCAGAGGTAGCAGCTGGGGTCCGGGAGGCATCCGGTGCAATGCAGAATTTCAGATGACCGACAGCCGGCCCCTCTGGACCAGAGGCTCCTAAACACTAGTGCTGTCCCTTTTCCCAGGTAAGCAAAACTCATCAGCCCAGGTTCCTACTTTCAGATTGCTGGAGGTGCTTGGGTGTCTCAAACAAGATCAACTAGGCACAGGTGGCAGCTTGGGGCTGGGAGGGATCATGAGCAATGCAGAATTTCAGCAGACAGCAGGCCACTACGGGCCACTAAGGGCCCTGGACACCAATGCTGCCCTTTACACAGGTAAGTGTAACTCACCAGCTCCAGTTCCTGATGGCAGATTAATGGGCCCATTTGGGACCCTCAAAGCAGCCTGACTCTGCGGTGGTGAGAGCTTGGGTCTGGGAGGCATCCTGCGCAATGGAGAATTTCAGCAGGCAGCCAGCCACAAAGGGCCCCTGGGCTCTGAACCGAAATGCTGCCCTTTACACACGTAAGTGTAAGTCACCAGCTCAGATTCCTGATGGCAGGTGGCTGGAGTCACTTGGGACTCTCAAACCAGCCTGACTTTGCAGTGGTGGCAGCTTGGGTCCGGAAGGCCTCCTGCACAATGCAGAGTTTAGCAGAGAGCCGGCCGCTCCGGGCCACAGGTTCCTGAACACTAGTGCTGACCCTTTTACCAGGTCAGCAAAACTCAGCCCCCCAGATTCCTTGTTGCAGACTGCTCAACTCAGCTGAGGTGGCAGCTTGGTTCTGGGAGGCATCCTGCACAATGCAGAACTTCAGATGGCAGACAGCCAGCCCCTCTTGGCCAGAGGCTCCTAAACACTAGTGCTGTCCCTTTTCCCAGGTAAGCAAAACTCAGCCGCCCAAGTTCCTGGTGGCATATTGCTCGAGGCGCTAGGGACTCTCAAACGAGCTCGACTCGGCTGAGGTGGCAGCTTGGATCCGGGAGGCATCCTGCGCAATGGAGAATTTCAGCAGGCAGCTGGCCACGAAGGGCCCCTGGGCTCTGAACAGAAATGCTGCCCTTGACACAGGTAAGTGTAACTCAGCAGCTCAGGTTCTTGATGGAAGATTGCTGGGGCCATTTGGGACCCTCAAACCAGCCTGACTTTGCACTGGTGGCAGCTTGGGTCCGCGAGGCATCCTGCGCAATGGAGAACTCCAGCAGGCAGATGGCCGGCTGCTCGGGCCACAGGCCCCTGAACATTAGGGCTGACCTTTTTCCCAGGTAAGCAAAACTCAGCAGCCCAAGTTCTTGGTTGCATATTGCTCAAGGCGCTTGGGACTCTCAAACGAGCTCGACTCGGCTGAGGTGGCAGCTGGGGTCTGGGAGGCATCCTGCGGAATTTCACCAGACAGCCTGCCACGAAGGGCCCCTATGTCCTGAACACCAATGCTGCCCTTTCCCAGAAGAAGAAAACTCAGCAGCCCAGGTTCCTGATGGGAGATTGCTGGACACATTTGGGGGCCCTCAAACCAGCCTGACTCTGCGGTGCTGGCAGCTTGGGTCTGGGAGGCATCCTGCGCAATGCAGAATTTCAGCAGGCAGCCTGCCACTAAGGGCCTCTGATTCCTGGACAGCAATGCCAGCCTTTACACAGGGAAGTGTAACTCAGCAGCTCAGGTTCCTGATAGCAGATTGCTGGACACATTTGGGGCCCTCAAAGCAGCCTAACTGTGCAGTGCTGGCAGCTTGGGTCTGGGAGGCATCCTGCGCAATGCAGAATTTGAGCAGACAGCAGGCCACTACGGGCCACTAAGGGCCCTGGACACCAATGCTGCCCTTTACACAGGTAAGTGTAACTCACCAGCTCAGATTCCTGATGGCAGGTGGCTGGAGCCACTTGGGACTCTCAAACCTGCCTGACTTTACAGAGGTGGCAGCTTGGGTCTTGGAGGCATCCCGCACAATGCGGAATTTCTGCAGGCAGCCGTCCACTAAGGGCCCTTGGGCCTGAAGACCAAGGCTAGTCCTTTAAAAAGGTAAGTGTAACTCAGCGGCCCAGGTTCCTGATGGCAGGTAGCAGGGGACACGTGCCGAGGACGAAGCAGCGGGAGTTTGAACTGGTGCCAGCTTGGGCCTGGGAGGCATCCTGCGCAATACAGAATTTCAGCAGGCAGCCAGCCAGTCCAGGCGAGGCCTCCTGAACACCAATGCCAGCCCTTTCCCAGAAGAAGAAAACTCAGGAGCCCCAGGTTCCTGATGGCAGATTGCTGGAGCCCTTTGGGACCCTCAAACCAGCCTGACTTTGCACTGGTGGCAGCTTGGGTCCGGAAGGCCTCCTGCACAATGCAGAGTTTCAGCAGAGAGCCGGCCGCTCCGGGCCACAGGTTCCTGAACACTAGTGCTGACCCTTTTACCAGGTCAGCAAAACTCAGCCCCCCAGATTCCTTGTTGCAGACTGCTCAACTCAGCTGAGGTGGCAGCTTGGTTCTGGGAGGCATCCTGCACAATGCAGAACTTCAGATGGCAGACAGCCAGCCCCTCTTGGCCAGAGGCTCCTAAACACTAGTGCTGTCCATTTTCCCAGGTAAGCAAAACTCATCAGCCCAAGTTCCTGGTGGCATATTGCTCGAGGCGCTAGGGACTCTCAAACGAGCTCGACTCGGCTGAGGTGGCAGCTTGGATCCGGGAGGCATCCTGCGCAATGGAGAATTTCAGCAGGCAGCCGGCCACGAAGGGCCCCTGGGCTCTGAACAGAAATGCTGCCCTTGACACAGGTAAGTGTAACTCAGCAGCTCAGGTTCTTGATGGAAGATTGCTGGGGCCATTTGGGACCCTCACAGCAGCCTGACTCTGCGGTGGTGGCAGCTTGGGTCTGGGAGGCATCCTGCGCAATGCAGAATTTGAGCAGGCAGCTGGCCAGTAAGGGCCCCTGGGCCCTGGGCACCAATGCTGCCCATTACACGGGGAAGTGTAACTCAGCAGCTCAGGTTTCTGATGGCAGATGGCAGGAGACACGTGGCGACGCAAAAGCAGCTGGAGTGGGAACTGGTGCCAGCTTGGGTCTGGGAGGCACGTTTGGCAATGCAGAAATATCAGCAGGCTGCCAGCCAGTCCAGGCGAGGCCTCCTGAACACCAATGCCAGCCCTTTGCCAGAAGAAGAAAACTCAGGAGCCCCAGGTTCCCGATGGCAGATTGCTGGAGCCCTTTGGGACCCTCAAACCAGCCTGACTTTGCACTGGTGGCAGCTTGGGTCCGCGAGGCATCCTGCGCAATGGAGAACTCCAGCAGGCAGACGGCCGGCTGCTCGGGCCACAGGCCCCTGAACATTAGGGCTGACCTTTTTCCCAGGTAAGCAAAACTCAGCAGCCCAAGTTCTTGGTTGCATATTGCTCAAGGCGCTTGGGACTCTCAAACGAGCTCGACTCGGCTGAGGTGGCAGCTGGGGTCTGGGAGGCATCCTGCGGAATTTCACCAGACAGCCTGCCACGAAGGGCCCCTATGTCCTGAACACCAATGCTGCCCTTTCCCAGAAGAAGAAAACTCAGCAGCCCAGGTTCCTGATGGGAGATTGCTGGACACATTTGGGGGCCCTCAAACCAGCCTGACTCTGCGGTGCTGGCAGCTTGGGTCTGGGAGGCATCCTGCGCAATGCAGAATTTCAGCAGGCAGCCTGCCACTAAGGGCCTCTGATTCCTGGACAGCAATGCCAGCCTTTACACAGGGAAGTGTAACTCAGCAGCTCAGGTTCCTGATAGCAGATTGCTGGACACATTTGGGGCCCTCAAAGCAGCCTAACTGTGCAGTGCTGGCAGCTTGGGTCTGAGAGGCATCCTGCGCAATGCAGAATTTCAGCAGGCAGCCTGCCACTAAGGGCCCCGGATTCCTGGACACCAACGCCGCCCTTTACACAGGGAAGTGTAACTCAGCAGCTCAGGTTCCTGATAGCAGATTGCTGGACACATTTGGGGCCCTCAAAGCAGCCTAACTGTGCAGTGCTGGCAGCTTGGGTCTGGGAGGCATCCTGCGCAATGCAGAATTTCAGCAGGCAGACGGCTGGCCGCTCCGGGCCACAGGCTCCTGAACACTAGTGCTGTCCCTTTTCTCAGCTAAGCAAAACTCAGCCGCCCAAGTTCCTGGTGGCATATTGCTCGAGGTGCTTGGGACTCTCAAACAAGCTCGACTCGGCTGAGGTAGCAGCTGGGGTCTGGGAGGCATCCTGCGCAATGCGGAATGTTAGAAGGCAAACAGACAGCCACTCCGGGCCACGTGCTCCTGAAAACTAATGCTGACCCATTCCCCAGGTAAGCAAAACTCAGCGCCCGAGGTTCCTTGTTGCAGAGAGCTGGAGGCGCCTGGGACTCACAAACGAGCCAGACTCGGCAGAGATAGCAGCTGGGGTCCGGGAGGCATCCGGTGCAATGCAGAATTTCAGATGTCCGACAGCCGGCCCCTCTGGACCAGAGGCTCCTAAACACTAGTGCTGTCCCTTTTCCCAGGTAAGCAAAACTCATCAGCCCAGGTTCCTACTTTCAGATTGCTGGAGGTGCTTGGGTGTCTCAAACAAGATCAACTAGGCACAGGTGGCAGTTGGGGCTGGGATGGATCATGAGCAATGCAGAATTTCAGCAGACAGCAGGCCACTACGGGCCACTAAGGGCCCTGGACACCAATGCTGCCCTTTACACAGGTAAGTGTAACTCACCAGCTCCAGTTCCTGATGGCAGATTAATGGGCCCATTTGGGACCCTCAAAGCAGCCTGACTCTGCGGTGGTGAGAGCTTGGGTCTGCGAGGCATCCTGCGCAATGCAGAATTTCAGCAGGCAGCCAGCCACAAAGGGGCCCTGGGCTCTGAACCGAAATGCTGCCCTTTACACAGGTAAGTGTAACTCACCAGCTCAGATTCCTGATGGCAGGTGGCTGGAGCCACTTGGGACTCTCAAACCTGCCTGACTTTACAGAGGTGGCAGCTTGGGTCTTGGAGGCATCCCGCACAATGCGGAATTTCTGCAGGCAGCCGTCCACTAAGGGCCCTTGGGCCTGAAGACCAAGGCTAGTCCTTTAAAAAGGTAAGTGTAACTCAGCGGCCCAGGTTCCTGATGGCAGGTAGCAGGGGACACGTGCCGAGGACGAAGCAGCGGGAGTTTGAACTGGTGCCAGCTTGGGCCTGGGAGGCATCCTGCGCAATACAGAATTTCAGCAGGCAGCCAGCCAGTCCAGGCGAGGCCTCCTGAACACCAATGCCAGCCCTTTCCCAGAAGAAGAAAACTCAGGAGCCCCAGGTTCCTGATGGCAGATTGCTGGAGCCCTTTGGGACCCTCAAACCAGCCTGACTTTGCACTGGTGGCAGCTTGGGTCCGGAAGGCCTCCTGCACAATGCAGAATTTCAGCAGAGAGCCGGCCGCTCCGGGCCACAGGTTCCTGAACACTAGTGCTGACCCTTTTACCAAGTCAGCAAAACTCAGCCCCCCAGATTCCTTGTTGCAGACTGCTCAACTCAGCTGAGGTGGCAGCTTGGTTCTGGGAGGCATCCTGCACAATGCAGAACTTCAGATGGCAGACAGCCAGCCCCTCTTGGCCAGAGGCTCCTAAACACTAGTGCTGTCCCTTTTCCCAGGTAAGCAAAACTCATCAGCCCAAGTTCCTGGTGGCATATTGCTCGAGGCGCTAGGGACTCTCAAACGAGCTCGACTCGGCTGAGGTGGCAGCTTGGATCCGGGAGGCATCCTGCGCAATGGAGAATTTCAGCAGGCAGCCGGCCACGAAGGGCCCCTGGGCTCTGAACAGAAATGCTGCCCTTGACACAGGTAAGTGTAACTCAGCAGCTCAGGTTCTTGATGGAAGATTGCTGGGGCCATTTGGGACCCTCACAGCAGCCTGACTCTGCGGTGGTGGCAGCTTGGGTCGGGCAGGCATCCTGCGCAATGCAGAATTTGAGCAGGCAGCTGGCCAGTAAGGGCCCCTGGGCCCTGGGCACCAATGCTGCCCATTACACGGGGAAGTGTAACTCAGCAGCTCAGGTTCCTGATGGCAGATGGCAGGAGACACGTGGCGAGGCAAAAGCAGCTGGAGTGGGAACTGGTGCCAGCTTGGGTCTGGGAGGCACGTTTGGCAATGCAGAAATATCAGCAGGCTGCCAGCCAGTCCAGGCGAGGCCTCCTGAACACCAATGCCAGCCCTTTGCCAGAAGAAGAAAACTCAGGAGCCCCAGGTTCCCGATGGCAGATTGCTGGAGCCCTTTGGGACCCTCAAACCAGCCTGACTTTGCACTGGTGGCAGCTTGGGTCCGGAAGGCATCCTGCGCAATGGAGAACTCCAGCAGGCAGACGGCCGGCTGCTCGAGCCACAGGCCCCTGAACATTAGGGCTGACCTTTTTCCCAGGTAAGCAAAACTCAGCAGCCCAAGTTCTTGGTGGCATATTGCTCGAGGCGCTTGGGACTCTCAAACGAGCTCGACTCGGCTGAGGTGGCAGCTTGGATCCGGGAGGCATCCTGCACAATGGAGAATTTCAGCAGGCAGCCGGCCACGAAGGGCCCCTGGGCTCTGAACAGAAATGCTGCCCTTGACACAGGTAAGTGTAACTCAGCAGCTCAGGTTCTTGATGGAAGATTGCTGGGGTCATTTGGGACCCTGAAACCAGACAGATCCTGCGGTGGCGGCAGCTTGGGTCTGGGAGGCATCCTGCGCAATGCAGAATTTGAGCAGGCAGCCTGCCACTAAGGGCCTCTGATTCCTGGACAGCAATGCCAGCCTTTACACAGGGAAGTGTAACTCAGCAGCTCAGGTTCCTGATAGCAGATTGCTGGACACATTTGGGGCCCTCAAAGCAGCCTAACTGTGCAGTGCTGGCAGCTTGGGTCTGGGAGGCATCCTGCGCAATGCAGAATTTCAGCAGGCAGACGGCTGGCCGCTCCGGGCCACGGGCTCCTGAACACTAGTGCTGTCCCTTTTCTCAGCTAAGGAAAGCTCAGCCGCCCAAGTTCCTGGTGGCATATTGCTCGAGGGGCTTGGGACTCTCAAACGAGCTCGACTCGGCTGAGGTAGCAGCTGGGGTCTGGGAGGCATCCTGCGCAATGCGGAATGTTAGAAGGCAAACAGCCACTCCGGGCCACGTGCTCCTGAAAACTAATGCTGCCCCATTCCCCAGGTAAGCAAAACTCAGCCCCCGAGGTTCCTTGTTGCAGATAGCTGGAGGCGCCTGGGACTCACAAACGAGCCAGACTCGGCAGAGGTAGCAGCTGGGTCCGGGAGGCATCCGGTGCAATGCAGAATTTCAGATGACCGACAGCCGGCCCCTCTGGACCAGAGGCTCCTAAACACTAGTGCTGTCCCTTTTCCCAGGTAAGCAAAACTCATCAGCCCAGGTTCCTGCTTTCCGATTCCTGGAGGTGCTTGGGTGTCTCAAACAAGATCAACTAGGCACAGGTGGCAGCTTGGGGCTGGGAGGGATCATGAGCAATGGAGAATTTCAGCAGACAGCAGGCCACTATGGGCCACTAAGGGCCCTGGACACCAATGCTGCCCTTTACACAGGTAAGTGTAACTCACCAGCTCCAGTTCCTGATGGCAGATTAATGGGCCCATTTGGGACCCTCACAGCAGCCTGACTCTGCGGTGGTGGCAGCTTGGGTCAGGCAGGCATCCTGCGCAATGCAGAATTTGAGCAGGCAGCTGGCCAGTAAGGGCCCCTGGGCCCTGGGCACCAATGCTGCCCATTACACGGGGAAGTGTAACTCAGCAGCTCAGGTTCCTGATGGCAGGTAGCAGGAGACACGTGGCGAGGCAAAAGCAGCTGGAGTGGGAACTGGTGCTAGCTTGGGTCTGGGAGGCACATTTGGCAATGCAGAAATATCAGCAGGCTGCCAGCCAGTCCAGGCGAGGCCTCCTGAACACCAATGCCAGCCCTTTCCCAGAAGAAGAAAACTCAGGAGCTCCAGGTTCCCGATGGCAGATTGCTGGAGCCCTTTGGAACCCTCAAACCAGCCTGACTTTGCACTGGTGGCAGCTTGGGTCCGGAAGGCCTCCTGCACAATGCAGAGCTTCAGCAGAGAGCCGGCCGCTCCGGGCCACAGGTTCCTGAACACTAGTGCTGACCCTTTTACCAGGTAAGCAAAACTCAGCCCCCCAGATTCCTTGTTGCAGACTGCTCAACTCAGCTGAGGTGGCAGCTTGGGTCTGGGAGGCATCCTCTAACCCAGTAAGAACCAAAAAAAACCCCAACCCTTTCTTCTAAAAAATATTTAAATATATGTATCCTTATGTTTTCATATTTACATTCACATTAATATACATTATAAATATAAACGTATATTGCTTACTTATACATTTATCTTTATCAATGTCAATATTTAAATATTTATTCTATATTATATCTACTCCAAGCACTTATTTATCTATTTTATACATATTTTTATATATTGATTATCTATTCCCCTGTCAAGATTTTTACTTCTGTAACACTTAGGTTTTATTTTAAATAACATCTGCCTCTACTTAATTAAAAGCCTAAAAATTCCCTTTCCTTTGAAATATATTTACTTATATTTATATTTATATTCCTATTTATAATTTATAGTGCCGTATAATGTTATTTATATTCTATATTACAAATCTGCATTTTACTTACTTATGTTTATATTTAAATTTATATTCATAGTTTAGCAATTTCTCTTTATATAATTATTATATATTTCTATCTTAAGATTCACATTTTTATAAGACTTATAGTATTTAAAATAAAACTCCTGCCTCTAACCAAATAAAAACCGAGGACACCCCTTGATTTAAACAATAGTTAAAATTCTATTCACATCTACATTCATAATTTTTATTTATTTTATTTATAGATATATATTAGATAGAATACCTTTTATTATAATAATAGATGTATTATTTTTATATTATGTATTTCTTTTACTTATATTTATTCATATTAAATATTTATAGATATCGGTATATAAATTATATATTTGTATATCTGGATTTCTACTTTTATATTATTTCTATTTATATTATTTATTAAAAAAAAAAAGCCTATAACCTAAAAAAAATGAAAAAAATCTCCAATGTATTTTAACCTTTTTATATTTACATTCTATATTTATATATCTTTCTTAATATATATAAATTATACTCCACTCTATATATAATGTTACAATTATATACCATATATTATACTTTTATGTATGTATCTGTTATCTATATTTATGTCTACCACTCTAATTTCATATTTATTTTTAAATTCATATTTATTTCTATTTTCATGTATATATTAGACCATATAAGTCCATTAACCCAACACATCAGAACCACAACAATACTGTACCTTTGTCAGCACCTGTACGCAGCCCGCGCTCATCCCATCGCAGCACATCAAAACAAAACCTATTTCTATTACTAACGGAACAAACATTCCACAACATTGAACCCTAATAAAAACTCAAATAAACCTAACTGTAAATAAATTTTAAATCCCACTATAAATAGCCCAAAACCTCCACACATTCTCATCATAAACTTCCTCCTAAACCAGTATCTCAATACACCTTGAAAATGACACAACTACTAATAAAAACAAACACCCATTAAAAATTAAATCAAACCAACTCACTAGACTCAAAACTGTACAACTGACCCAAAACAGTACTAACAAAAAAAAGCTCTACGTTTATGCACAAATAATAACCAATAATCTGGAAAAGTTATTTGAAAAAATTTTACAAATTAAGGAAAAGCATGAAAATAAAAAATCTAAACTATTAAAATACTAAAAAATATCACTAACTAAATTTAAAAAATATTGCCTATAAAAACCCACCATATAAATGCCCCTCTCCCCAACAATAAAACTAAAAACATCTAATGAACCAGAAAGAAATCAGAATTTAGGAACACTAAAACCATAACGTTCAAGAACTCACACCACATCTCTTATCATACACCAACTACAAACAACATAAAACAATACAATGAATTCTTAAAAACAACCTTAAAACCACTACATTGAAAAACATTTCAAAAATTAAAAACTGCATTTAACAAAAGCCATCTAATTCACACTCAAAACTCCAGCAGCCCAGCTGGCCCTACCAAATCTGTATGTCTATACATAGAGTAAACAAAACCAAAATGCCAGTAATACCTATAAGAAGTCTATGAAGAAACCTCTTGAAATTGATCCTACCTCAAATACAAACCAACCCATCCAGAAAGTCAGCTTCACTCAAAAAACAACTTACAAAGAGTTAATAACACCAAGAAATAAAACAACACACCATATACCACCAATGAATATAATAGTGAAGGAAAAAAAATACTCCACATTTTTTTTCTTTTTTTTATTTAAACTAATTTCTTTTATTAGCTAGAACAAAAGCTTTTGCCAAGACTGTAACAACAACTTCTTCTCCTTCTTCTCCTTCTGAAATGTCCCTTCTCACTCCCAAATTCCTCACAACTTCTGAGTTTAAATCCAAGCAAAAAGCAAAATTTGTGCACTTGTGCGTTCGATGCTCCTGTCAGATTCTCTGTTTCCCTCCACATCTTCTTACACTTTCAGTCTTCACGCTGTCCTGCCGTGATGAGTTTGTCGGAAGAATTGGTAAAGGTAAAGAGAGGATTTCCCTGCCTCCCTCCCCAGAGCTGGTTTCCTCAGCCATTTCACTCAATCCCAAGCCGGCAATGATGCACGCTCACCTGAAGCAGGGGAATAAATCTCTAAATGTCACTAAATACATAAAATGTACATAAATAAAAATACATAAATGTCACTAAATACATAAAAGCGCATCCCCATTGTTCCAACACTCAGCAGCCCATGCGGCCAAGGTCAGAACTCTCTGCCCCCCGAGGACACGGCAACCAGCAGGGCCCTTTGTCCCACTCTCCAGCACGGACCTGTGAAGCCAGAGAGGAGTTTACAGAGACCGGGAGGCGGCGGGACGGGGCGGGCGCCCGGCCCGACCTTCCAAAGCTGGCGGCAGCGAGGGCGGGGAGCGCCACGGCCCCGCTCCGCCGCCTGCCCGCCGCCCCGGGGCCGCCCCGCCGGGATTGTCCGGCCCGCGGTCGCTCCCAGCGCCTGGAGCGGGGCGGGCGCGGGCTCGGGGGCTGCCGCCCTGTTCCGACGCCGCTCGCCCGCCCCCGCCCGCTGCCCCGGCGCGCTGCGACCGCGCCTCCGCCGCCCGCCGAAACCGGCCCCGCCCGGCCGCCCCCGCCGCGGCCGTTCTTCTCGGCCATCGCGTCCCTTTGCATGACCGAATGTCCTTCACCCGTCCCCGCCATTTACAGACCCTGGCCCGACCGCCGCTGGCTCCCGCCCCTCGCCCTTCCCTCGCTCGGCAGCCGCGTCCTTGCCCCGCCCCGGCACTCAGCGGCGAGGGGCAGGGCTCTGGCTCGGGGGGGTGCGGTCCCGCTCTGTGGCCACAGGGGGAGGAGATTTACCGGGGTGTGTGATTTCCCCGCCCATTTCTCCGCCATTTTGAGAAGGTCAAAGAAAGTCCGCGACATTCGCGACGCACCCTCCCCAAGGTGGCGACCAAAAGAGGACCCTCGGAAGAAATAGGGGTTGACGCAGATGCCTCTCAGCAACCCGCCTAAATATGCCCGCCCACGGCGCCGCTGACCACATAGTCCGTGTCTTATACACTTAAAATGCCACATAAAAATCCATCGGGGCCGCCATGGCGTCGGTGTTTCATGCAGGCAGCCGATTAGACCGAGGCGGGCCCTCGACTTCCCCGCCCTTCTCGCTGCCATGTTGAGAAGGTCAAGGAAAAGTCCGCGACACCCACGACTCGCCACTCCCAAGATGGCGGCCTGGCGGCTGCCGGTAGCAACAGAGCTGCAGTACTGCGCTCTGCCCACAAGGCGGCAGCACTGCCGCCCCCCCCGGCCGGGGGCGCAGCGCGCCTCGGGGCTGCGGGCAGGGAAGGTGGCAAAAAAGAACAGGGGCGACCCCCGCCGAAAACTGCTCTGAAATAAATGCCAAAAACCTGTCTCTTACCCCACCAGAACGAAACAAGCCTCCTTGATTTAAAGCCATGTTTAAATAAGTTTTTTATTTCTATTTTTCGTATTTATATTCACATGCATATCTATAGGAGACATTGATGTAGCATGTAATTTATATAATATATTCTGTCTATTTCTATTATTTATATTTACTTATATTTTGTGCTTTTATAAATATCTTTCTACATTGATTGTATATTTCTATGTTTAAAATTACATTTCTATCATGCTTTCGTTATTTAAAATAAAAATCCCATCCTAACTAAATAAATACAAAAAAGCTCTATTCTTTTAAACTATATTGAAATATTTTTATATTTATAGCTCGCATGACTATATTCACATTTATATTTATAGTTTATATTTAAGTATTATATTAATCATTATAAATAATATGTATCCTATTCAAATAATAGAGATAAATTATTTTTTTAATTATGTACCATATCTACTGCTACAACTTATTTTTTCTTATACTTTTTAATTTTTATATTAACCTTTAGCTATTTATGATCTATTTCTATTTTTAGATTTCTACCTTTATATTATTTGTATTCATAATTTTTATACTAAAAACACCTGCTTTTGCCAAATAAAAAACAAAACTCCCCTTTATTTTAAACTACTTTTAAAAACCTAGAGTATATCAAGATGGTGTAACATATAACAAACGATAGGTATGATGGATGTAAAATTGATATAAATATTGTAGTGTATTATAGGAAATAAACATAAATCAATACGATCCATAATACAAGTAATACTGTATATATCCTATATTTATGTTATTTTATACTTTAAATAAATTAACAATTCCTTATATATCTGCATATACTTGAAAAACATTTCTATATTTATACTTTGGTTGCGATTTTTTTCTGGGTGTTTTCTGGGTCTTTTCTTGCCCTTCTTGCAATTTTTTTCTGGGTTATTTCTTGCCCTTCTTGCAATTTTTTTCTGGGTTATTTCTTGTCCATCTTGGGGTTTTTTCCCGGGTTTTTTCTTGCCCATCTTCAGACTTTTTTCTGGGTTTTTTCTTGTCCATCTCAGGGTTTTTTTCTTGGGGTTTTTTCTGGGTTTTTGTCTTGCCCATCTGGGATTATTTTCTGGGTTTTTTTTCTCGTTTCTTTCTTGCCCATCCTGGGCTTTTTCTGGGTTTTTTTCTTGTCCATCATGGGGTTTTTTTCTGGTTTTTTCCTGCTCATCTTCGTCTGTTTTTCTGGGTTTTAAGCCAACATAGGTACATACCATGTCAGTTCATGCAATACAACCCGGCTGGGGATTTTTTATTCTAAATTTAACAAGGAGTCGCAAAACCTGGAAAGCAAAAGTCACACACAGAAGGTTAAATCCAGTCAGCATGCGCTCACACACGCAGAGGCGAGCAGACACAGACAGACACAGTCACGTGCCCTCACACACGCTCACACACTCTTCCCACTTACACACTCACTGCGGCCCTTCCTCGAGATGCTGAAGAACGTGCTGTGACACATCTTCTGGCTGCTGCTCCCTGACGTCAAATGGTAGATTCTGGGGAAATCAGCAGCCTCGGGGACCCGTGAGATAATAGGAAGGGTCAACGAGTGGCTATCTGACAGCTAGGACTTGTCCCCACTCTGGACTGATAAATTTTCTACCCAAAATCCAATAGAAGACAGATGTATAGGTACATATAACATAAGCCACCATAGGCAGATACAATACAAGCCAGGACTTGCAAAAATTCTCTGGAAGATGAATTCTTGAGCCCTATTCCATTTGAGAAGAAGGAACCTACAGAACTACTGCAGTCATCTGAGGAGGTGCATCTGAAAAAAAAGTTGGGACAAGAGTCAGACTGTTGCAGGATAACTGAAGAGCTCCAGATATCCTGTGTCCATCTACAAATCCCATCTAGAGTCCAACTACACCCCACATTACACATTCCAAATCCCCGGGCCCTCTCCTATCGCACCAGGCCGTGCAGCAGGGCACAGCAGCCCCAGCACAAATGTGTGCAGACACCCGTGACACAGGACAGACAGGACAGGACAGGACAGGACAGACAACGGGGACACAACAGGAACAGAAACCTCTTGGCAAGGAAAATGGCTGCAAGGACTGAGAGAATGCAAAAGGAGATGACTGAGTTCAAACTGATGGTGAGCTGATGAGGCTCAGAGAACCCTGGAGGAAGAAGATGCTAAACTGAATGATTTATTCCAAGAACAGCAAAGATGGATGCCTAGGAATCCTACAATCAGAAGCCTCTACCTGCCCTCACATTCTTTCAAGTCCTACTCCACCATAATGGATCCAGGTGGGGCAGAGCTGTCCAAACAGCTCAGAACAAGACCTGACAAGACACCTGACTGGATGCTTCCAAAGAGAGAAGAGAGTCTGATGCCTGTCTGAGCTCCCGAGTCAAAAGTTCTATGGCCTGGGTGCCAGGCCAAGGAATGCAGAGATCACAGATGCTAACAATGATGCCAAGGTTAATGACAGGCGCCCCTAAGGTAAAAGACATGGGATACACAAACAACACATAATGCACAACAGACAGCAGACACGAGACACACCGGGACTGCTCTGCCCTGCTGCACACGTCAGCACTATCATCAAAAGTGAGACTTGGCTTTTATGGGGCCTAAGGGGCCACTTCATGAACACCCCCCACCTCCAAAGCGGACTCAAAAACCCCTCCCAGTAATCCCCAAACCAGCACCCTGCTTTCATCCCCTCTGTGGGTCACAGCCCTCTACTTATCTCTCAGACATCTGGGGATGCCAGTCTGTCTCAGGTGCAAAGAAAGGCCACCTCGTCAGCTGGCAAGGTCCTGCTGGCACCCGGCTGGTGTCCCTCTGACAGCTGTATTAAACAGAAAACCAAACATCAGTGCCTGATCTTGGCACCGCATCAGCCAAAACCCCACAAGTCTCCTACTCACTGTGCTCCTAAGAAGGCCCAGCACCTCCTAACCCTGACCCTCTGCCACACATGGAATGCATCTGCACCTGAAAGAAAGTTAGAGCTTATGTCAAACACCACCAGGGTAACTCACAAGCTGCAAACACCTTATGTCAATCTAGGAACAGCATCTAGAGCCCAAGTACACCCCACATTACAAACTTCAACTGCCCAGGCTTGTCCCATTGCAGCAGGCCATGCGGCAGGGCAGAACAGCTCCGGCACAAACGTGTGCAGACACCCGTGACACAGAACGTGACAAACAGGGGGACATGAAACACAACACGTCATGCTTGAGGTGAGGGCCTCGAGGGGAGAAGGCAAAAGGGACCCCAAAGACACACTAGGAAACACGGCACACCGGACAACAAGACACAGACCGGAGCTGTTCTGCACTGCCCGCCTGAAAGCTGCCATCAAAAGTAGAGCCTCTCCCTTTAGCTGTCCTAAGAAGCCCTTGGACAAGATTGCTTTTCCCTCTGCTAATGTTTAAATCTGTCCCAAGTACTACCAATCTGCTACTCCACCATCTCCAGGCCGTGGCCCCCGACTTATCTTTTGGATGATCGGTGATGTGGATCCACGTTGTACCTGAAATGAGTCTGCCTCGGAGGGCCTCGTGATGGCCTGTCAGCCTCTGGGTCAGCTGCAATAAAGAAAACCAAAACCAAAGTGTGAGTCCAGAGTTATGTGGGCCAAATCCCACCAAGGCAGCTACTTGCCCTCTCCTGAGTGTGCCGGGCTCCTTCAGCCTCCAGCTTCATCCTGATTCCAAGGCTGTGGCCTTTATTAGGAGTGGCACCTGGGTTAGAGAAAGGCAAAGTTAAATGGCACTCCTGTGAGTGCAGTGGATGACCTTGTGTGCTCTAAGACATGGCAATGCCTCTGCTAGGCTCCTGAGAGGCCTTGTGTGCGGGGGCCCTCGAATAAACAAATAAACACCCTCTCTCACCCTGCTGTCTGCAAACCTCCCCCTGCCCACAATAACTCCTACCTGGATACCTGTTCACCCTCCCTCTCCCAGTCACAATCCTCAACTCACCTGAAGCATCAATCTCAAACATCATCCTTGACACTGGGCAGATGCCTCTTGTGACATGATCAATCTGCTGAAAAATTGTTGTGCTTGAGAGCTGATAAATAACAACCACTTCTCTCCACTGCTCACCTTGACTGCTGGTATCCAGATTTACTTCCTAAAAAGAAAGACAAAGAACAGAGCTGTAACAGAGTCACCATATACACTTCTGCTGCAGAGACAAATGGGGCCTCACCTGCTCGGGGCAATCCCCTCACCCGGGATGGGGCCCTCTGGCACAGATTTAATCCATCTGAATCTGAAAAAAAAGTTAGGACAAGAGTCAAACTGTGGCAGGACAACTGAAGAGCTCCAGATATCCTGTGTCCATCTACAAATCCCATCTAGAGTCCAACTACACCCCACATTACACATTCCAAGTCCCCGGGCCCTCTCCTATTGCACCAGGCTATGCGGCAGGGCAGAGCAGCTCCGGCACAAATGTGTGCAGGCACCCGTGACACAGGACAGACAGGACAGGACAGACAACGGGGACACAACAGGAACAGAAATCTCTTGGCAAGAAAAACCGCTGCAAGGACTGAGAGAATGCAAAAGGAGATGACTGAGTTCAAACTGATGGTGAGCTGATGAGGCTCAGAGAACCCTGGAGGAAGAAGATGCTAAACTGAATGATTTATTCCAAGAACAGCAAAGATGGATGCCTAGGAATCCTATGGTCAGAATCCTCTACCTGCCCTCACATTCTTTCAAGTCCAGTCCACCATAATGGATCCAGGTGGGGCAGAGCTGTCCATACAGCTCAGAACAAGACCTGACAAGACATCTGACTGGATGCTTCCAAAGCGAGAAGAGAGTCTGATGCCTGTCTGAGCTCCCGAGTCAAAAGTTCTATGGCCTGGGTGCCAGGCCAAGGAATGCAGAGATCACAGATGCTAACAATGATGCCAAGGTTTCTGACAGGCCCCTCTAAGGTAAAAGACATGGGATACACAAACAACACATAATGCACAACAGACAAGTGACACGAGACACACCGGGACAGCTCTGCCCTGCTGCACACCTCAGCACTGTCATCAAAAGGGAGACTTGGCTTTTATGGGGCCTAAGGGGCCACTACATGAACACCCCCAACTCCAAATTGGACTCAAAAACCCCTCCCAGTAATTCCCAAACCAGCACCCTGCCTTCATCCCCTCTGTGAGTCGTAGCCCTCTACTTATCTCTCAGACATCTGGGGATGCCAGTCTGTCTCAGGTGCAAAGAAAGGCCACCTCGTCAGCTGGGAAGGTCCTGCTGGCACCGGGCTGGTGTCCCTCAGACAGCTGTATTAAAGAGAACCAAACATCAGTGCCTGATCTTGGCACCACATCGGCCAAAACCCCACAAGTCTCCTACTCACTGTGCTCCTAAGAAGGCCCAGCACCTCCTAACCCTGACCCTCTGCCACACATGGAATGCATCTGCACCTGAAAGAAAGTTAGAGCTTATGACAAACACCACCAGGATAACTCACAAGCTGCAAACACCTTATGCCAACCTAGGAACAGCATCTAGAGCCCAAGTACACCCCACATTACAAACTTCAACTGCCCAGGCCTGTCCCCATTGCAGCTGGCCATGCGGCAGGGCAAAACAGCTCCGGCACAAATGTGTGCAGACACACGTGACACAGAACGTGACAAACAGGGGGACATGAAACACAACACGTCATGCTTGTGGTGAGGGCCTCGAGGGGAGAAGGCAAAAGGGACACCAAAGACACACCAGGGAACACGGCACACCGGACAACAAGACACAGACCGGAGCTGTTCTGCACTGCCCGCCTGAAAGCTGCCATCAAAAGTAGAGCCTCTCCCTTTAGCTGTCCTAAGAGGCCCTTGGAGAAGATTGCTTTTCCCTTTGCTAATGTTTAAATCTGTCCCAAGCACTACCAATCTGCTACTCCACCATCTCCAGGCCGTGGCCCCCGACTTATCTTTTGGATGATCGGTGATGTGGATCCACGTTGCACCTGAAATGAGTCTGCCTCGGAGGGCCTCGTGATGGCCTGTCAGCCTCTCGGTCAGCTACAATGAAGAAAACCAAAACCAAAGTGTGAGTCCAGAGTTATGTGGGCCAAATCCCACCAAGGCAGCTACTTGCCCTCTCCTGAGTGTGCCTGGCTCCTTCAGCCTCCAGCTTCATCCTGATTCCAAGGCTGTGGCCTTTATTAGGAATGGCACCTGGGTTAGAGAAAGGCAAAGTTAAATGGCATTCCTGTGAGTGCAATGGATGACCTTGTGTGCTGTAAGACATGTGAAAACCTCTGCTAGGCTTCTGAGAAGCCTTGTGTAGGGGGGCCCTCAAATAAAAAAATAAACACCCTTTCTCACCCTGCTGCCTGCAAACCCCCTCCCAGAACTCCTACCTGGATACCTGCTCACTCTCCCTCTCCCAGTCACAATCCTCAACTCACCTGAAACCTCAATCTCAAACATCATTCTTCACACTGGGCAGATCCCTCTTGTGACATGATGAATCTGCTGAAAAATTGTTGTGCTTGAGAGCTGAGCAATAACGACCACTTCTCTCCACTGCTCACCATGGCTGCAGGTATCCAGATTCATTTCCTAAAAAGAAAGACAAAGAACAGTGCTGTTACACAGTCACCATACACACTTCTGCTGCAGAGACACATGGGGCCTCACCTGCTCGGGAGAATCCCCGCACCCAGGATGGGGCCCTCTGGCACAGATTTAATCCATCTGAATCTGAAAAAAAAGTTAGGACAAGAGTCAGACTGTTACAGGATAACTGATGAGCTCCAGACATCCTGTGTCCATCTACAAATCCCATCTAGAGTCCAACTACACCCCACATTACAAATTCCAAGTCCCCGGGACTTCCCCTATTGCACCAGGCTATGCAGCAGGGCAGAGCAGCCCCGGCACAAATGTGTGCAGACACCCGTGACACAGGACAGACAGGACAGGACAGGACAGACAACGGGGACACAACAGGAACAGAAACCTCTTGGCAAGGAAAACGGCTGCAAGGACTGAGAGAATGCAAAAGGAGATGACTGAGTTCAAACTGATGGTGAGCTGATGAGGCTCAGAGAACCCTGGAGGAAGAAGATGCTAAACTGAATGATTGATTCCAAGAACAGCAAAGATGGATGCCTAGGAATCCTATGGTCAGAATGCTGTACCTGTCATGACATGCGTTCAAGTCCTACTCCACCACAATGGATCCAGGTGGGTCATAGCTGTCCATACAGCTCAGAACAAGACCTGACAAGACACCTGACTGGATGCTTCCAAAGAGAGAAGAGAGTCTGATGCCTGTCTGAGCTCCCGAGTCAAAAGTTCTATGGCCTGGGTGCCAGGCCAAGGAATGCAGAGATCACAGATGCTAACAACGGTGCCAGGGTTTCTGACAGGCCCCCCCTAAGGTAAAAGACATGGCATACACAAACAACACATAATGCACAACAGACAAGTGACACGAGACACACCGGGACTGCCCTGCCCTGCGCACCTCAACACTGTGATCAAAATTGAGACTTGGCTTTTATGGGGCCTAAGGGGCCATTTCATGAACACCCCCCAACTCCAAATTGGACTCAAAAACCCCTCCCAGTAATTCCCAAACCAGCACCCTGCCTTCATCCCCTCTGTGGGTCAGAGCCCTCTACTTATCTCTCAGACATCTCGGGATGCCAGTCTGTCTCAGGTGCAAAGAAAGGCCACCTCGTCAGCTGGGAAGGTCCTGCTGGCACCCGGCTGGTGTCTCTCAGACAGCTGTATTAAAGAGAACCAAACATCAGTGCCTGAGCTTGGCACCGCATCAGCCAAAACCCCACAAGTCTCCTACTCACTGTGCTCCTAAGAAGGCCCAGCACCTCCTAACCCTGACCCTCTGCCACACATGGAATGCATCTGCACCTGAAAGAAAGTTAGAGCTTATGTCAAACACCACCAGGGTAACTCACAAGCTGCAAACACCTTATGCCAACCTAGGAACAGCATCTAGAGCCCAAGCACAGCCCACATTACAAACTTCAACTCCCCAGGCCTGTCCCCATTGCAGCTGGCCATGCGGCAGGGCAGAACAGCTCCGGCACCAATGTGTGCAGACACCCGTGACACAGAATGTGACAAACAGGGGGGACACGAAACACGACACATCATGCTTGTGGTGAGGGCCTCGAAGGGAGAAGGCAAAAGGGACCCCAAAGACACACCAGGGAACACGGCACACCGGACAACAAGACACAGACCAGAGCTGTTCTGCACTGCCCGCCTGAAACCTGCCATCAAAAGTAGAGCCTCTGCCTTTAGCTGTCCTAAGAAGCCCTTGGACAAGATTGCTTTTCCCTCTGCTAATGTTTAAATCTGTCCCAAGTACTACCAATCTGCTACTCTCCCATTTCCAGGCCGTGGCCCCCAACTTATCTTTTGGATGATCGGTGATGTGGATCCACGTCGCACCTGAAATGAGTCTGCCTCGGAGGGCCTCGTGATGGCCTGTCAGCCTCTCGGTCAGCTACAATGAAGAAAACCAAAACCAAAGTATGAGTCCAGAGTTATGTGGGCCAAATCCCACCAAGGCAGCTACTTGCCCTCTCCTGAGTGTGCCGGGCTCCTTCAGGCTCCAGCTTCATCCTGATTCCAAGGCTGTGGCCTTTATTAGGAGTGGCACCTGGGTTAGAGAAAGGCAAAGTTAAATGGCATTCCTGTGAGTGCAGTGGATGACCTTGTGTGCTGTAAGACATGGCAATGCCTCTGCTAGGCTTCTGAACAGCTTTGGGTGCGGGGGCCCTCAAATAAAAAAATAAACACCCTCTCTCACCCTGCTGTCTGCAAACCTCCCCCTGCCCACAATAACTCCTACCTGGATACCTGTTCACCCTCCCTCTCCCAGTCACAATCCTCAACTCACCTGAAGCATCAATCTCAAACATCATCCTTTACACTGGGCAGATCCCTCTTGTGACATGATGAACCTGCAGAAAAATTGTTGTGCTTGAGAGCTGAGAAATAACAGCCACTTCTCTCCACTGCTCACTTTGGCTGCTGGTATCCAGATTGACTTCCTAAAAAGAAAGACAAAGAACAGTGCTGTAACAGAGTCACCATTTACACTTCTGCTGTAGAGACAAATGGGGCCTCACCTGCTCGGGGCAATCCCCTCACCCGGGATGGGGCCCTCTGGCACAGATTTAATCCATCTGAATCTGAAAAAAAGTTAGGACAACAGTCACTCTGTTGCAGGATAACTGAAGAGCTCCAGATATCCTGTGTCCATCTACAAATCCCATCTAGAGTCCAACTACACCCCACATTACAAATTCCAAGTCCCCGGGGCTTCTCCTATTGCACCAGGCTATGGCAGCAGGGCAGAGCAGCTCCAGCACAAATGTGTGCAGACACCCGTGACACAGAACAGACAGGACAGGACAGGACAGACAACGGGGACACAACAGGAACAGAAAGCTCTTGGCAAGGAAAATGGCTGCAGGGACTGAGAGAATGCAAAAGGAGACGACCAAGCTGCGACCGATGGTGAGCTGAAGAGGCTCAAAGAATCCTTGAGAAAGAAGATGCTAACTGAATGATTTATTCCAAGAACAGCAAAGATGGATGCCTAGGAATCCTGTGGTCAGAATCCTCTCCCTGCCCTCACATTCTTTCAAGTCCTAATCCACCACAATGGATCCAGGTGGGTCATAGCTGTCCATACAGCTCAGAACAAGACCTGACAAGACATCTGACTGGATGCTTCTAAAGAGAGAACTTTTGACTGGGGAGCTCAGACAGGTATCAGAATCGCATCTATGGCCTGGGTGCCAGGCCAAGGAATGCAGACATCACAGATGCTAACAATGATGCCAAGGTTTCTGACAGGCCCCCCCTAAGGTAAAAGACATGAGATACACAAACAACACATAATGCACAATAGACAAGTGACACGAGACACACCGGGACTGCTCTGCCCCGCTGCACACCTCAGCACTGTGATCAAAAGTGAGACTTGGCTTCTATGGGGCCTAAGGTGCCACGTCTTGGCTACCCTCATCTCCAGAGCCAACTCAAACCCCCCACCCACCCCAGGGAGTCCTGACCCAGCACCCTGCTTCCATCCCTCTGTGGGCCGTAGCCCTCCACTTATCTCTCAGACATCAGGGGATGCTGGTCTCAGGTGCAAAGAAAGGCCACCTCGTCAGCTGGGAAGGTCCTGCTGGCACCGGGCTGGTGTCTCTCAGACAGCTGTATTAAAGAAAACCAAACATCAGTGCCTGAGCTTGGCACCACATCACCCAAAACCCCACAAGTCTGCTACTCACCGCGCTCCTAAGAAGGCCCGGCACCTCCTAACCCCGACCCTCTGCCACACATGGAATGCATCTGCACCTGAAAGAAAGTTAGAACATATGTCAAACACCACCAGGATAACTCGCAAGCTGCAAACACCTTATGTCAATCTAGGAATAGCATCTAGAGCCCCAGTATAGACCACATTACAAATTTCAACTCCCCAGGCCTGTCCCATTGCAGCAGGCCATGCGGCAGGGCAGAACAGCTCCGGCACAAACGTGTGCAGACACCCGTGACACAGAGCGTGACAAACAGGGGGACACGAAACACGACACATCGTGCTTGTGGTGAGGGCCTCGAGGGGAGAAGGCAAAAGGGACCCCAAAGACACACCAGGGAACACGGCACACCGGACAACACGACACAGACCGGAGCTGTTCTGCACTGCCCGCCTGAAAGCTGCCATCAAAAGTAGAGCCTCTCCCTTTAGCTGTCCTAAGAGGCCCTTGGAGAAGATTGTTTTTCCCTCTGCTAATGTTTAAATCTGCCCCAAGAACTCCCAACACACTACTCTCCCATCATCCCATCTCCAGGCCGATGCCCCCGACTTATCTCTTTGGATGATCAGTGATGTGGATCCACGTTGCACCTGAAATGAGTCTGCCTCGGAGGGCCTCGTGATGGCCTGTCAGCCTCTCGGTCAGCTACAATGAAGAAAACCAAAACCAAAGTGTGAGTCCAGAGTTATGGGGGCCAAATCCCACCAAGGCGGCTACTTGCCCTCTCCTGAGTGTGCCTGGCTCCCTCAGGCTCCAGCTTCATCCTGATTCCAAGGCTGTGACCTTTATTAGGAGTGGCACCTGGGTTAGAGAAAGACAAAGTTAAATGGCACTCCTGTGAGTGCAGTGGATGACCTTGTGTGCTGTAAGACATGGCAATGCCTCTGCTAGGCTTCTGAACAGCCTTGTGTGGGGTGGCCCTCAAATAAACAAATAAACACCCTTTCTCACCCTGCTGCCTGCAAACCCCCTCCCAAGAACTCCTACCTGGATACCTGCTCACTCTCCCTCTCCCAGTCACAATCCTCAACTCACCTGAAACCTCAATCTCAAACATCATCCTTTACACTGGGCAGATCCCTCTTGTGACATGATGAATCTGCTGAAATATTGTTGTGCTTGAGAGCTGAGCATTAACAACAACTTCTCTCCGCTGCTCACCTTGGCTGCAGGTATCCAGGCTCACTTCCTAAAAAGAAAGACAAAGAACAGAGCTGTAACAGAGTCACCATTTACACTTCTGCTGCAGAGACAAATGGGGCCTCACCTGCTCGGGGCAATCCCCTCACCCGGGATGGGGCCCTCTGGCACAGATTTAATCCATCTGAATCTGAAAAAAAAGTTAGGACAAGAGTCAAACTGTTGCAGGACAACTGAAGAGCTCCAGACATCCTGTGTCCATCTACAAATCCCATCTAGAGTCCAACTACGCCCCACATTACACATTCCAAGTCCCCGGGCCCTCTCCTATTGCACCAGGCTGTGCGGCAGGGCAGAGCAGCTCCAGCACAAATGTGTGCAGACACCCGTGACACAGGACAGACAGGACAGGACAGAACAAACAATGGACACAACACAGACAGAAATCCCTGGGCAAGGAAAATGGCTGCAAGGACTGACAGATTGCAAAAGAAGATGACCAAGCTGAGACCAATGGTGAGCTGATGAGGCTCAGAGAACCCTGGAGGAAGAAGATGCTAAACTGAATGATTTATTCCAAGAACAGCAAAGATGGATGCCTAGGAATCCTATGGTCAGAATGCTGTACCTAACCTCATATTATTACAAGTCCTAATCCACCACAATGGATCCAGGTGGGGCACAGCTGCCAAACAGCTCAGAACAAGACCTGACAAGACATCAGACTGGATGCTTCCAAAGAGAGAAGAGAGTCTGATGCCTGTCTGAGCTCCCGAGTCAAAAGTTCTATGGCCTGGGTGCCAGGCCAAGGAATGCAGAGATCACAGATGCTAACAACGGTGCCAGGGTTTCTGACAGGGTCTCTAAGGTAAAAGACATGAGATACACAAACAACACATAATGCACAACAGACAAGTGACACGAGACACACCGGGACAGCTCTGCCCTGCTGCACACCTCAGCACTGTCATCAAAAGGGAGACTTGGCTTTTATGGGGCCTAAGGGGCCACTACATGAACACCCCCAACTCCAAATTGGACTCAAAAACCCCTCCCAGTAATTCCCAAACCAGCACCCTGCTCCCACCCCCTCTGTGGGTCAGAGCCCTCTACTTATCTCTCAGACATCTGGGGATGCCAGTCTGTCTCAGGTGCAAAGAAAGGCCACCTCGTCAGCTGGGAAGGTCCTGCTGGCACCGGGCTGGTGTCTCTCTGACAGCTGTATTAAAGAGAACCAAACATCAGTGCCTGAGCTTGGCACCGCATCGGCCAAAACCCCACAAGTCTCCTACTCACTGTGCTCCTAAGAAGGCCCAGCACCTCCAAACCCTGACCCTCTGCCACACATGGAATGCATCTGCACCTGAAAGAAAGTTAGAGCTTATGACAAACACCACCAGGATAACTCACAAGCTGCAAAAACCTTATGCCAACCTAGGAACAGCATCTAGAGCCCAAGCACAGCCCACGTTACAAATTTCAACTCCCCAGGATTGTCCTATTGCAGCAGGCCATGCGGCAGGGCAGAACAGCTCCGGCACCAATGTGTGCAGACACCCGTGACACAGAACGTGACAAACAGGGGGGACACGAAACACGACGCGTCATGCTTGTGGTGAGGGCCTCGAAGGGAGAAGGCAAAAGGGACCCCAAAGACACACCAGGGAACATGGCACACCGGACAAAACGACACAGACCAGAGCTGTTCTGCACTGCCCGCCTGAAAGCTGCCATCAAAAGTAGAGCCTCTGCCTTTAGCTGTCCTAAGAGGCTCTTGGACAAGATTGCTTTTCCCTCTGCTAATGTTTAAATTTGCCCCAAGAACGACCAATCTGCTACTCTCCCATTTCCAGGCCGTGGCCCCCAACTTATCTTTTGGATGATCAGTGATGTGGATCCACGTCGCACCTGAAATGAGTCTGCCTCGGAGGGCCTCGTGATGGCCTGTCAGCCTCTCGGTCAGCTACAATGAAGAAAACCAAAACCAAAGTGTGAGTCCAGAGTTATGTGGGCCAAATCCCACCAAGGCAGCTACTTGCCCTCTCCTGACCATGCCTGGCTCCCTCAGGCTCCAGCTTCATCCTGATTCCAAGGTTGTGGCCTTTATTAGGAGTGGCACCTGGGTTAGAGAAAGGCAAAGTTAAATGGCATTACTGCGAGTGCAGTGGATGACCTTGTGTGCTGTAAGACATGGCAATGCCTCTGCTAGGCTTCTGAACAGCTTTGGGTGCGGGGGCCCTCAAATAAACAAATAAACACCCTCTCTCACCCTGCTGTCTGCAAACCTCCCCCTGCCCATAATAACTCCTACCTGGATACCTGCTCACCCTCCCTCTCCCAGTCACAATCCCCAACTCACCTGAAGCCCAAATCTCAAACATCATCCTTGACACTGGGCAGATCCCTCTTGTGACATGATGCATCTGCTGAAATATTGTTGTGCTTGAGAGCTGAGCAATAACAACCACTTCTCTGCACTGCTCACCATGGCTGCAGGTATCCAGGCTCACTTCCTAAAAAGAAAGACAAAGAACAGAGCTGTAACAGAGTCACCATACACACTTCTGCTGCAGAGACAAATGGGGCCTCACCTGCTCGGGGCAATCCCCTCACCCGGGATGGGGCCCTCTGGCACAGATTTAATCCATCTGAATCTGAAAAAAAGTTAGGGCAAGAGTCACTCTGTTGCAGGATAACTGAAGAGCTCCAGATATCCTTTGTCCATCTACAAATCCCATCTAGAGTCCAACTACACCCCACATTACAAATTCCAAGTCCCCGGGGCTTCTCCTATTGCACCAGGCTACGCGGCAGGGCAGAGCAGCTCCAGCACAAATGTGTGCAGACACCCGTGACACAGGACAGACAGGACAGACAACGGGGACACAACAGGAACAGAAATCTCAGGGCAAGGAAAATGGCTGCAAGGACTGAGAGAATGCAAAAGGAGACGACCAAGCTGCGACCGATGGTGAGCTGAAGAGGCTCAAAGAATCCTTGAGAAAGAAGATGCTAACTGAATGATTTATTCCAAGAACAGCAAAGATGGATGCCTAGGAATCCTGTGGTCAGAATCCTCTCCCTGCCCTCACATTCTTTCAAGTCCTAATCCACCACAATGGATCCAGGTGGGTCATAGCTGTCCATACAGCTCAGAACAAGACCTGACAAGACATCTGACTGGATGCTTCTAAAGAGAGAACTTTTGACTGGGGAGCTCAGACAGGTATCAGGAACACATCTATGGCCTGGGTGCCAGGCCAAGGAATGCAGAGATCACAGATGCTAACAATGATGCCAAGGTTTCTGACAGACCCCTCAAAGTGCTAAGGTAAAAGACATGAGATACACAAACAACACATAATGCACAACAGACAAGTGACACGAGACACACCGGGACTGCTCTGCCCCGCTGCACACCTCAGCACGGGGATCAAAAGTGAGACTTGGCTTTTATGGGGCCTAAGGTGCCACGTCTTGGCTACCCTCATCTCCAGAGCCAACTCAAACCCCCCACCCACCCCAGGGAGTCCTGACCCAGCATCCTGCTTCCATCCCCTCTGTGGTTCGTAGCCCTCCACTTATCTCTCAGACATCAGGGGATGCTGGTCTCAGGTGCAAAGAAAGGCCACCTCGTCAGCTGGGAAGGTCCTGCTGGCACCGGGCCGGTGTCCCTCAGACAGCTATATTAAAGAAAACCAAACATCAGTGCCTGAGCTTGGCACCGCATCACCCAAAACCCCACAAGTCTTCTACTCACCGCGCTCCTAAGAAGGCCCAGAACCTCCTAACCCCGACCCTCTGCCACACATGGAATGCATCTGCACCTGAAAGAAAGTTAGAACATATGTCAAACACCACCAGGATAACTCGCAAGCTGCAAACACCCTATGTCAATCTAGGAAAAGCATCTAGAGCCCCAGTATAGACCACATTACAAATTTCAACTCCCCAGGCCTGTCCCATTGCAGCAGGCCATGCGGCAGGGCAGAACAGCTCCGGCACAAATGTGTGCAGACACCCGTGACACAGAGCGTGACAAACAGGGGGACACGAAACACGACACATCATGCTTGTGGTGAGGGCCTTGAGGGGAGAAGGCAAAAGGGACCCTAAAGACACACCAGGGAACACGGCACACCGGACAACACGACACAGACCAGAGCTGTTCTGCACTGCCCGCCTGAAAGCTGCCATCAAAAGTAGAGCCTCTCCCTTTAGCTGTCCTAAGAGGCCCTTGGAGAAGATTGCTTTTCCCTTTGCTAATGTTTAAATCTGCCCCAAGAACTCCCAACCCACTACTCTCCCATCATCCCATCTCCAGGCCGATGCCCCCGACTTATCTTTTTGGATGATCAGTGATGGGAATCCACGTTGCACCTGAAATGAGTCTGCCTCGGAGGGCCCCGTGATGGCCTGTGAGCCTCTCGTTCAGCTACAATGAAGAAAACCAAAACCAAAGTATGAGTCCAGAGTTATGGGGGCCAAATCCCACCAAGGCAGCTACTTGCCCTCTCCTGAGTGTGCCTGGCTCCTTCAGGCTCCAGCTTCATCCTGATTCCAAGGCTGTGGCCTTCATTGGGAGTGGCACCTGGGTTAGAGAAAGGCAAAGTTAAATGGCATTCCTGTGTGTGCAGTGGATGACCTTGTGTGCTCTAAGACATGGCAATGCCTCTGCTAGGCTTCTGAACAGCCTTGTGTGGGGTGGCCCTCAAATAAACAAATAAACACCCTTTCTCACCCTGCTGCCTGCAAACCCCCTCCCAAGAACTCCTAACTGGATACCTGCTCACTCTCCCTCTCCCAGTCACAATCCTCAACTCACCTGAAACCTCAATCTCAAACATCATCCTTTACACTGGGCAGATCCCTCTTGTGACATGATCAATCTGCTGAAAAATTGTTGTGCTTGAGAGCTGAGCAATAACAACCACTTCTCTCCACAGCTCACCATGGCTGCAGGTATCCAGGCTCACTTCCTAAAAAGAAAGACAAAGAACAGAGCTGTAACAGAGTCACCATACACACTTCTGCTGCAGAGACACATGGGGCCTCACCTGCCCGGGGCAATCCCCTCACCTGGGATGGGGCCCTCTGGCACAGATTTAATCCATCTGAATCTGAAAAAAAAGTTAGGACAAGAGTCAAACTGTTGCAGGATAACTGATGAGCTCCAGACATCCTGTGTCCATCTACAAATCCCATCTAGAGTCCAACTACACCCCACATTACACATTCCAAGTCCCCGGGCCCTCTCCTATTGCACCAGGCTATGGCAGCAGGGCAGAGCAGCTCCAGCACAAATGTGTGCAGACACCCGTGACACAGGACAGACAGGACAGGACAAACAATGGACACAACACAGACAGAAATCCCTGGGCAAGGAAAATGGCTGCAAGGACTGACAGATTGCAAAAGAAGATGACCAAGCTGAGACCAATGGTGAGCTGATGAGGCTCAGAGAACCCTGGAGGAAGAAGATGCTAAACTGAATGATTGATTCCAAGAACAGCAAAGATGGATGCCTAGGAATCCTACAATCAGAAGCCTCTACCTGCCCTCACATTCTTTCAAGTCCTAATCCACCACAATGGATCCAGGTGGGGCAGAGCTGTCCATACAGCTCAGAACAAGACCTGACAAGATATATGACTGGATGCTTCCAAAGAGAGAAGAGAGTCTGATGCCTGTCTGAGCTCCCGAGTCAAAAGTTCTATGGCCTGGGTGCCAGGCCAAGGAATGCAGAGATCACAGATGCTAACAATGATGCCAAGGTTTCTGACAGGCCCCCCCTAAGGTAAAAGACATGGGATACACAAACAACACATAATGCACAACAGACAAGTGACACGAGACACACCGGGACTGCTCTGCCCTGCTGCACACCTCAGCACTGTCATCAAAAGTGAGACTTGGCTTTTATGGGGCCTAAGGGGCCACTACATGAACACCCCCCAACTCCAAATTGGACTCAAAAACCCCTCCCAGTAATTCCCAAACCAGCACCCTGCTCCCACCCCCTCTGTGGGTCAGAGCCCTCTACTTATCTCTCAGACATCTGGGGATGCCAGTCTGTCTCAGGTGCAAAGAAAGGCCACCTCGTCAGCTGGGAAGGTCCTGCTGGCACCGGGCTGGTGTCTCTCACACAGCTGGATTAAAGAGAACCAAACATCAGTGCCTGAGCTTGGCACCGCATCGGCCAAAACCCCACCACTCTGCTACTCACTGTGCTCCTAAGAAGGCCCGGCACCTCCTAACCCTGACCCCCTGCCACACATGGAATGCATCTGCACCTGAAAGAAAGTTGGAACATATGTCAAACACCACCAGGGTAACTCACAAGCTGCAAACACCCTATGTCAGCCTAGGAACAGCATCTAGAGCCCAAGTACAGCCCACATTACAAATTTCAACTCCCCAGGCCTGTCCCCATTGCAGCAGGCCATGCGGCAGGGCAGAACACCTCCGGCACAAACGTGTGCAGACACCCGTGACACAGAACGTGACAAACAGGGGGGACACGAAACACGACACATCATGCTTGTGGTGAGGGGTTTGAGGGGAGAAGGCAAAAGGGACCCCAAAGACACACCAGGGAACACGGCACACCGGACAACACAACACAGACCGGAGCTGTTCTGCACTGCACGCCTGAAAGCTGCCATCAAAAGCAGAGCCTCTCCCTTTAGCTGTCCTAAGAGGCCCTTGGAGAAGATTACTTTTCCCTCTGCTAATGTTTAAATCTGCCCCAAGAACTCCCAACCCACTACTCTCCCATCATCCCATCTCCAGGCCGATGCCCCCAACTTATCTTTTGGATGATCAGTGATGTGGATCCACGTCGCACCTGAAATGAGTCTGCCTCGGAGGGCCTCGTGATGACCTGTCAGCCTCTCGGTCAGCTACAATGAAAAAAACCAAAACCAAAGTGTGAGTCCAGAGTTATGTGGGCCAAATCCCACCAAGGCGGCTACTTGCCCTCTCCTGAGTGTGCCTGGCTCCTTCAGGCTCCAGCTTCATCCTGATTCCAAGGCTGTGGCCTTTATTAGGAGTGGCACCTGGGTTAGAGAAAGACAAAGTTAAATGGCACTCCTGTGAGTGCAGTGGATGACCTTGTGTGCTGTAAGACATGGCAATGCCTCTGCTAGGCTTCTGAACAGCCTTGTGGGGGGGGCGGGGGCCCTCATATAAACAAATAAACACCCTTTCTCACCCTGCTGCCTGCAAACCCCACCCTGCCCACAATAACTCCTACCTGGATACCTGCTCACCCTCCCTCTCCCAGTCACAATCCTCAACTCACCTGAAGCCTCAATCTCAAACATCATCCTTGACACTGGGCAGATCCCTCTTGTGACATGATCAATCTGCTGAAAAATTGTTGTGCTTGACAGTGTTTGGAATTTCAGGGAGTTGCACTCCTCATATACAAACCCCCCCTCCCCCCAAAAAAAAAACCAAAAACCAAAAAACAACAAAGAAATACAACACCAAAAACAAAAAAACTGAAACCTGAAAACCCACAAAAGCAAAAAAAAAAAAAAAAACAAAAACCCCAAAAACCCAACAAAAACCAAAGAAAAAACCTACAAAACCCCCCCAAAAAACCAAACCTCCAAAAACCAAAAAAACCCCAAAAAACCAACAAAAATCAACCAAAAAGAAAACAAGAAAACCCAAAAATTCCACAAAAAAAAAATCCAATCAAAAAAAAAAAATCCAGAGAAAAACCAAAAATTACAAAAGCACCTTACCAGCCCTAAACACAAAAGCCAAAATCACAAACCTAAATGCTTCCTGTGTCCTATGCTGTTTTCTTCACAGAATCTTCCAAGCCTCTGTTGCTTTAGATGCCCAGAAACACCTGCTGAAAAGAAGCTGAGATAAGCTGAAAGAGCCTCTTCACTGAAATGAGAGGAGAGCTCTTACCCCAGCACATCCCAGAGAGGGAATGAAGCCCCTCAGCCAAGGCTGGGGTTAATATACCCCTGATGGTGCCCGCCCCTCGTTCCCATGGCACCCGGGAAAAGGGAGGGGGCGAATCCCACCAAGCCCTCAGAGCAGCTGCAGCTGTTTGGCTCCTCTGACTCACATTCAAGGGGAGTGAAGGGCTTGTTATAGAAGAAAACTCTTCAGAAAAATAACAGTGCTTTCTTTTTTGCAACAACTGCTTGGAGCAGAAGAACAGAAAACTGGCAAGATATAAAACTTTGTGGTGAGGTTACATAGCTAGATCAATTGGGTAATTGGGTAATTTGCTGTTACCTTACATAATTATTCTGTGTTTAACAAAAGCTATCTAATAAATTCACACCCAAAACTCCAGCAGCCCAGCTGGCCCTACCAAATCTCTATGTTTATGCATACAGTAAACAAAAACAAAACCCCAGTAATACCTATCAGAAGTCTATGAAAGAAACCTATTGAAATTGATCCTACCTCAAATACAAAACAACCCATGCAAAGTTAGCTTGACTCAAAAAACAATTTACACAGAGCTAATAACACCAAGAAATAAAACAACACACCATATACCACCAAAGAATATAATAGTGAAGAAAAAAGAAACCACTTTCTTTTTTAAATTTAAACTAACTTCTTTTATTAGCTAGAACAAAAGCTTTTGCCAGGACTGCACCAACAACTTCTTCTCCTTCTTCTCCTTCTGAAATGTCCCTTCTCATTCCCTAATTCCTTACAACTTCTGAGTTTACATCCAAGCAAAAAGCAAAATTCGTGCACTTGTGCGTTCGATGCTCCTGTCAGATTCTCTGTTTCCCTCCACATCATCTTACACTTTCAGTCTTCACGCTGTCCCGCCGTGATGAGTTTGACGGAAGAATTGGTAAAGGTAGACAGGATTTCCCTGCCTCCCTCCGCAGAGCTGGTTTCCTCAGCGCATTTCACTCAATCCCAAGCCGGCAACGATGCACGCTCACTTCAAGCGTGCAAGGCTCACAGCTGCTCGGCTAAATTCGGCTGTAAACGGCTAAACTCGGCTATTGTCGGCTGCATTCCGCTGGACTCGCCTCTTCGGCACGGCGCGGCTCGCTTCGGCCGAACTCGGAGCCGCTCTGTGCGCTCGGCGCGGCTCGGCTTCATTCGGCCGAACTCGGAGCCGCTCTGTGCGCTCGGCTCGCTTCGGCCGACCTCGGAGCCGCTCTGTGCGCTCGGCGCGGCTCGGCTTCATTCGGTCGAACTCGGAGCCGCTCTGTGCACTCGGCCCGCCTCGGCTCGCTTCGGCCGACCTCGGAGCCGCTCTGTGCGCTCGGCGCGGCTCGGCTTCATTCGGCCGAACTCGGAGCCGCTCCATGGGCTCGGCGCGGCTCGGCTTCATTCGGCCGAACTCGGAGCCGCTCTGTGCGTTCGGCTCGCTTCGGCCGAACTCGGAGCCGCTCCGTGCGCTCGGCGCGGCTCGGCTTCATTCGGCCGAACTCGGAGCCGCTCCGTGCGCTCGGCGCGGCTCGGCTTCATTCGGCCGAACTCGGAGCCGCTCAGTGCGCTCGGCGCGGCTCGGCTCGCTTCGGCCGACCTCGGAGCCGCTCTGTGCGCTCGGCGCGGCTCGGCTCGCTTCGGCCGACCTCGGAGCCGCTCTGTGCGCTCGGCGCGGCTCGGCTTCATTCGGCCGAACTCGGAGCCGCTCTGTGCGTTCGGCGCGGCTCGGCTTCATTCGGCCGAACTCGGAGCCGCACCGTGCGCTCGGCGCGGCTCGGCTTCATTCGGCCGAACTCGGAGCCGCTCTGTGCGTTCGGCTCGCTTCGGCCGACCTCGGAGCCGCTCTGTGCGCTCGGCGCGGCTCGGCTTCATTCGGCCGAACTCGGAGCCGCTCCGTGCGCTCGGCCCGCCTCGGCTCGCTTCGGCCGACCTCGGAGCCGCTCTGTGCGCTCGGCGCGGCTCGGCTCGCTTCGGCCGGACTCGGAGCCGCTCTGTGCGTTCGGCGCGGCTCGGCTTCATTCGGCCGAACTCGGAGCCGCTCCGTGCGCTCGGCGCGGCTCGGCTTCATTCGACCGAACTCGGAGCCGCTCTGTGCGTTCGGCTCGCTTCGGCCGAACTCGGAGCCGCTCTGTGCGCTCGGAGCGGCTCGGCTCGCTTCGGCCGACCTCGGAGCCGCTCCGTGCGCTCGGCGCGGCTCGGCTTCATTCGGCCGAACTCGGAGCCGCTCTGTGCGTTCGGCTCGCTTCGGCCGACCTCGGAGCCGCTCTGTGCGCTCGGCGCGGCTCGGCTTCATTCGGCCGAACTCGGAGCCGCTCCGTGCGCTCGGCCCGCCTCGGCTCGCTTCGGCCGACCTCGGAGCCGCTCTGTGCGCTCGGCGCGGCTCGGCTCGCTTCGGCCGGACTCGGAGCCGCTCTGTGCGTTCGGCGCGGCTCGGCTTCATTCGGCCGAACTCGGAGCCGCTCTGTGCGTTCGGCTTCATTCGGCCGACCTCGGAGCCGCTCTGTGCGCTCGGCGCGGCTCGGCTCGCTTCGGCCGGACTCGGAGCCGCTCTGTGCGTTCGGCGCGGCTCGGCTTCATTCGGCCGACCTCGGAGCCGCTCTGTGCGCTCGGCGCGGCTCGGCTTCATTCGGCCGACCTCGGAGCCGCTCTGTGCGTTCGGCTCGCTTCGGCCGAACTCGGAGCCGCTCTGTGCGCTCGGAGCGGCTCGGCTCGCTTCGGCCGAACTCGGAGCCGCTCAGTGCGCTCGGCGCGGCTCGGCTTCATTCGGCCGAACTCGGAGCCGCTCCGTGCGCTCGGCCCGCCTCGGCTCGCTTCGGCCGACCTCGGAGCCGCTCTGTGCGCTCGGCGCGGCTCGGCTCGCTTCGGCCGGACTCGGAGCCGCTCTGTGCGTTCGGCGCGGCTCGGCTTCATTCGGCCGAACTCGGAGCCGCTCCGTGCGCTCGGCGCGGCTCGGCTTCATTCGACCGAACTCGGAGCCGCTCTGTGCGTTCGGCTCGCTTCGGCCGAACTCGGAGCCGCTCTGTGCGCTCGGAGCGGCTCGGCTCGCTTCGGCCGACCTCGGAGCCGCTCCGTGCGCTCGGCGCGGCTCGGCTTCATTCGGCCGAACTCGGAGCCGCTCTGTGCGTTCGGCTCGCTTCGGCCGACCTCGGAGCCGCTCTGTGCGCTCGGCGCGGCTCGGCTTCATTCGGCCGAACTCGGAGCCGCTCCGTGCGCTCGGCCCGCCTCGGCTCGCTTCGGCCGACCTCGGAGCCGCTCTGTGCGCTCGGCGCGGCTCGGCTTCATTCGGCCGAACTCGGAGCCGCTCCATGGGCTCGGCGCGGCTCGGCTTCATTCGGCCGAACTCGGAGCCGCTCTGTGCGTTCGGCTCGCTTCGGCCGAACTCGGAGCCGCTCCGTGCGCTCGGCGCGGCTCGGCTTCATTCGGCCGAACTCGGAGCCGCTCCGTGCGCTCGGCGCGGCTCGGCTTCATTCGGCCGAACTCGGAGCCGCTCAGTGCGCTCGGCGCGGCTCGGCTCGCTTCGGCCGACCTCGGAGCCGCTCTGTGCGCTCGGCGCGGCTCGGCTCGCTTCGGCCGACCTCGGAGCCGCTCTGTGCGCTCGGCGCGGCTCGGCTTCATTCGGCCGAACTCGGAGCCGCTCTGTGCGTTCGGCGCGGCTCGGCTTCATTCGGCCGAACTCGGAGCCGCACCGTGCGCTCGGCGCGGCTCGGCTTCATTCGGCCGAACTCGGAGCCGCTCAGTGCGCTCGGCGCGGCTCGGCTCGCTTCGGCCGACCTCGGAGCCGCTCTGTGCGCTCGGCGCGGCTCGGCTCGCTTCGGCCGACCTCGGAGCCGCTCTGTGCGCTCGGCGCGGCTCGGCTTCATTCGGCCGAACTCGGAGCCGCTCTGTGCGTTCGGCGCGGCTCGGCTTCATTCGGCCGAACTCGGAGCCGCACCGTGCGCTCGGCGCGGCTCGGCTTCATTCGGCCGAACTCGGAGCCGCTCTGTGCGTTCGGCTCGCTTCGGCCGACCTCGGAGCCGCTCTGTGCGCTCGGCGCGGCTCGGCTTCATTCGGCCGAACTCGGAGCCGCTCCGTGCGCTCGGCCCGCCTCGGCTCGCTTCGGCCGACCTCGGAGCCGCTCTGTGCGCTCGGCGCGGCTCGGCTCGCTTCGGCCGGACTCGGAGCCGCTCTGTGCGTTCGGCGCGGCTCGGCTTCATTCGGCCGAACTCGGAGCCGCTCCGTGCGCTCGGCGCGGCTCGGCTTCATTCGACCGAACTCGGAGCCGCTCTGTGCGTTCGGCTCGCTTCGGCCGAACTCGGAGCCGCTCTGTGCGCTCGGAGCGGCTCGGCTCGCTTCGGCCGACCTCGGAGCCGCTCCGTGCGCTCGGCGCGGCTCGGCTTCATTCGGCCGAACTCGGAGCCGCTCTGTGCGTTCGGCTCGCTTCGGCCGACCTCGGAGCCGCTCTGTGCGCTCGGCGCGGCTCGGCTTCATTCGGCCGAACTCGGAGCCGCTCCGTGCGCTCGGCCCGCCTCGGCTCGCTTCGGCCGACCTCGGAGCCGCTCTGTGCGCTCGGCGCGGCTCGGCTCGCTTCGGCCGGACTCGGAGCCGCTCTGTGCGTTCGGCGCGGCTCGGCTTCATTCGGCCGAACTCGGAGCCGCACCGTGCGTTCGGCTTCATTCGGCCGACCTCGGAGCCGCTCTGTGCGCTCGGCGCGGCTCGGCTCGCTTCGGCCGGACTCGGAGCCGCTCTGTGCGTTCGGCGCGGCTCGGCTTCATTCGGCCGACCTCGGAGCCGCTCTGTGCGCTCGGCGCGGCTCGGCTTCATTCGGCCGACCTCGGAGCCGCTCTGTGCGTTCGGCTCGCTTCGGCCGAACTCGGAGCCGCTCTGTGCGCTCGGAGCGGCTCGGCTCGCTTCGGCCGAACTCGGAGCCGCTCAGTGCGCTCGGCGCGGCTCGGCTTCATTCGGCCGAACTCGGAGCCGCTCTGTGCGCTCGGCTCGGCTCGGCTCGCTTCGGCCGACCTCGGAGCCGCTCCATGGGCTCGGCGCGGCTCGGCTCGCTTCGGCCGAACTCGGAGCCGCTCTGTGCGCTCGGCGCGGCTCGGCTTCATTCGGCCGAACTCGGAGCCGCTCCGTGCGCTCGGCCCGCCTCGGCTCGCTTCGGCCGACCTCGGAGCCGCTCTGTGCGCTCGGCGCGGCTCGGCTCGCTTCGGCCGGACTCGGAGCCGCTCTGTGCGTTCGGCGCGGCTCGGCTTCATTCGGCCGAACTCGGAGCCGCTCCGTGCGCTCGGCGCGGCTCGGCTTCATTCGACCGAACTCGGAGCCGCTCTGTGCGTTCGGCTCGCTTCGGCCGAACTCGGAGCCGCTCTGTGCGCTCGGAGCGGCTCGGCTCGCTTCGGCCGACCTCGGAGCCGCTCCGTGCGCTCGGCGCGGCTCGGCTTCATTCGGCCGAACTCGGAGCCGCTCTGTGCGTTCGGCTCGCTTCGGCCGACCTCGGAGCCGCTCTGTGCGCTCGGCGCGGCTCGGCTTCATTCGGCCGAACTCGGAGCCGCTCCGTGCGCTCGGCCCGCCTCGGCTCGCTTCGGCCGACCTCGGAGCCGCTCTGTGCGCTCGGCGCGGCTCGGCTCGCTTCGGCCGGACTCGGAGCCGCTCTGTGCGTTCGGCGCGGCTCGGCTTCATTCGGCCGAACTCGGAGCCGCTCTGTGCGTTCGGCTTCATTCGGCCGACCTCGGAGCCGCTCTGTGCGCTCGGCGCGGCTCGGCTCGCTTCGGCCGGACTCGGAGCCGCTCTGTGCGTTCGGCGCGGCTCGGCTTCATTCGGCCGACCTCGGAGCCGCTCTGTGCGCTCGGCGCGGCTCGGCTTCATTCGGCCGACCTCGGAGCCGCTCTGTGCGTTCGGCTCGCTTCGGCCGAACTCGGAGCCGCTCTGTGCGCTCGGAGCGGCTCGGCTCGCTTCGGCCGAACTCGGAGCCGCTCAGTGCGCTCGGCGCGGCTCGGCTTCATTCGGCCGAACTCGGAGCCGCTCTGTGCGCTCGGCTCGGCTCGGCTCGCTTCGGCCGACCTCGGAGCCGCTCCATGGGCTCGGCGCGGCTCGGCTCGCTTCGGCCGAACTCGGAGCCGCTCAGTGCGCTCGGCGCGGCTCGGCTTCATTCGGCCGAACTCGGAGCCGCTCCGTGCGCTCGGCCCGCCTCGGCTCGCTTCGGCCGACCTCGGAGCCGCTCTGTGCGCTCGGCGCGGCTCGGCTCGCTTCGGCCGACCTCGGAGCCGCTCTGTGCGTTCGGCGCGGCTCGGCTTCATTCGGCCGAACTCGGAGCCGCTCTGTGCGCTCGGCGCGGCTCGGCTCGCTTCGGCCGACCTCGGAGCCGCTCTGTGCGCTCGGCGCGGCTCGGCTTCATTCGGCCGAACTCGGAGCCGCTCTGTGCGCGTTCGGCTGAGATCGGCTCAGCTCGCCTCCCCGAGGGCGGGCAAGCGGCGCCGCCTCACGTTAAACTCGCCCGGCTCGGGGCTCTCCTGCTGCCGCGTCCCGCGGGCGGCCCGGCCATCGCACGGACACGACCGGGAGCGCGCGGTGGCACAGGAGCTCATTGGGCTGTGACCGCACTCGCGCTAATTAGCGCGCACGAGAGCGGCGGGCTCGGTTCGGCCGAGCTCGGCTCCGTTCAGGCAGCCTCGCAAGCCTGGCCTCGGTTCGCTCGAGCCCGTCAGGTTCGGCCGGTCTCGCCTTGGTTCGGCTGAGCTCGTTCCATTCGGCCGAAGGCGGCGTCGTTCGCTCATGTTTTTACAAATATCTTTCTATATTGACTGTATATTTCTATATTTAGTTTTATACTTCTATAATACTTCCATTATTCCAAATAAAAACCCCGTCTCTAACGAAATAAATAAAAAACCCCCCTTCTTTCAAAGGATATTGAAATATTTTTTATTTATACTTTGTATAATTATACATTCATATTTTAATTTATCGTTTCTTTGGATGTATTACATTAATAATGATATATTATATATATAAAATTTTAAAATAGATTTAAATTATTATTTAAGTTATGTATAATATCTACTGCTGCAACTAATTTTTTCTTATCTTTTTAATTTTTATATTTATCTGTATGTATTTATTATATATTTCTAAACTTAGATTTCTATCTTATATTATAAGTATTTATAATTTTTACAATCAAAACCCTGCCTATTGACCAATAAAGAAAACCCGCTTTATTTAAGTATTTTAAAAATATTTTCATGTTTATAATTTTCATATTTAGATTTATAATTTGTTCAATATTACATGAGAACACACCTGCTCCTGCAATGCAGTGGGGCTCCCTCTCCTGGGGACTTTGGGGTGCCCCAATGGCATCAGAGCCCGCGTCTTCACCCCCTTCTCCTCTATTTAGAAACTATTTTTTTTAATAATACACAAAGTTCAGTCATTTGAGAAAATCATCAAAGAGTAATTGCCACACCAGCGCTATTTAGCATGTTCCTTTCTCCTTTTTTCCCTGACTGAAACCCACATCAAGTAATTACATGCAATTAAACATATTCTTTCCAATGCTTTTGCCTTGTTTCTTTTTTCATTTCACTACAATTACTGTGAATTCTCTTTTACTCATCAATTTGCACTTTTCAAGCAAATTTTCCTGCATTTTATGCATCAAAAGGACCAATACCTCAAAGAAGAGGATCTTTGTAGCCTGCCCTGATGGAGGGCCATTTCATCCAAATCTCATCATTTTCATCCAAATCTGTTCTGCGCCTCATCAAGGCTCTGATAATGGGCTCTACGCAGCAGAAATAGTCAAATTGCAGTTTGAACCAGAGAAATTTTTTTTATTTGCTGCAAAGTAGCAATTACACGAATCTTCAGCTACAAAAGGGAACCTCTCAAACAACAGTGCTGTAAATCAAGCAGTTTGTTCACTTGAGACAGGAACCTAATAAGAGAAAAATATTCTCCAAAAGAATTCATCCCATCATTGCATTTTTAGGCTGTTTGAGATACAGACTGTGTCTCAAAGGGGATGCCTAAGGGGGTCTTAAGAGCTACACAGGCAGTGGTATGGTGCAAATAACCAACACATGTGAGTCAGCACTGACAGACAGAAAGGGCAGGATCCCTGTCCTTTATCAAATCACTATGGATAGGATCTTCCTTGTCTCAAATATTTTAGGAGCACAAACACTCTTCAGCCTCCATTAAATAACACGGTATTGACTCCTCTCTATGCCAAGGATTGAAGAAACATGCTACAGCCTCACCTAGAGGAGTTATAACAACTCCCAGTCCTATGCACAGGTGACCTGTCCAATTACTAACTAAAACAGATTAATAACAGAAATATAGTCAGAGACCAACAGAACTAATAAACCTTCTTCTACAGAACATCATACTTGTTTCTCATCCTCTCCGTGAACCAGTCGCCACCAAAAACATATTGGGAAACCAGAGAGCCTGAAGGAAACCATTCCTCCATGCACTCCATGTTCTTAGCACTCAAAGCTCCAGGGAATTTTCCTTGAGCAGGTAAGGATATGGTGACAATGCACTTTGAGACTATTACTGCATGATGCTCCCAGGCAATCCATTCAAACAGACTGATTCACCTCAGCCCAGCTGAGCACACCACAGGAGCAGAATAACTCTGCTAGAGCTGGTTCCTGTGTGGAACAGGCTGATGAGCTCCAGCCACTGTGCTGTGCCCAGTGATTCCAGCTCACCTCTCTGAATTTCTGCTGAAATGGGAGGGCAGGTTGCCAACACAGGCTGGGATTAGACAGAAGGCAGCACTGGAATCAGCTGGGGGCTCAGGACTCAGGAGCTCCCCACCTGAGAGCTCACATGTGTTTTGTTCTGCTGAAAATCCAATTTTGTCACTGGTCTGGAAAAAGGAGTGTTCTTGAATCATTTTCATCTGAGAAGCAGTTGAAAATATGTATAGAAATGTATAGTATACATAGAAATATATGTCATATAGAATATATACTTTATATGTAATATTATATTATTATATATAATTATATATTTTATATATTATATATTATTAATATATATTATATCTAATTCGATATATCTAGAGCTATATCTAGAGCTATATCTAGAGCTATGTGTTAAACCATCCATTTTTGCCTGAACATCAGTTCCCTGTCTGAAGTTAAAATCATGAACAGTGAACATGTTATGGACAGTGGAAGCTGAAAGCCAAACTAATTTACAGATGGATCCTGAAAACTCAGCAGAGTGAGACTACTGAAGTCAAAAGGCTCCAATATTTTATTTTCTATTTTAACCTAAAAAGGATAGTCTGGTGACATTTCAGGTTCAAATTGAGGTTGGGATAACAATTAAAATTGTAGAAGTAAAATGCCACAAGTTCTGTACATGACTGGAATCAACTTAGTCCACACAGCTATGAAAGGGGTGATACCAGCAGCAATCAATTCCTAATGTTGTTTCCTGTGAGTACAATGAATTGTATAAACATAAATGCTCAAGGGTTAAGTTTATGTTTGGATTCTTCAAAACACAACCTTTTAGGGATTATAAAAACGCCTGGCTTTTCCTTCTTCCTCAGAGAATTCTCACCTGGTATTTTGCTTTGACAATTTATGCTTCTACTCTGAATCTGAAAATAATCATCAGTAACTCAAACGGGCATAGGAAATTACATTATTTTTTCCCAATCAACCCACGATACCACTGCACAGTTTTGTGAGGGAAAGTTTCATTTGCCTTCCAGCCATCAGGCACTGGCCAGCATTCAAGCAAGCACATCCATTCAGGTGAAGGACCGGCTTGTTGCATGACTGAGCAGCCAAATTCAATTCATCCTTGGAGTGAAACCAATTAATATTTGTAAATAGAATATACACTTTACATATAGTATTAAACATATTATATAGAATTATATATTGTATGTATTATATATTATGAATATACATTATACATAATTCTATAAAACAAAGAACCATACCTAGAACTGTATCCAGAACCATACTTAACACATATCTAGAACATATACAGAATAGACATAGAACTATATCGGAACCTTTTAGGACAGTCGCGCTTTACGGCCGGTGTTACGACAGTCGCGATTTACGGCACCTTTTACGACAGTCGCGCTTTACGGCCGGTTTTACGACAGTCGCGATTTACGACACTTTTTTACGACAGTCGCGCTTTACGGCACCTTTTACGACAACCGCGCTTTACGGCCGGCTGTACGACAGTCGCAATTTACGGAACCTTTTACGACAGTCGCGCTTTACGGCACCTTTTACGACATTCGCTCTTTACGGCCGGCTTTACGACAGTCGCAATTTACGGAACCTTTTACGACAGTCGCGCTTTACGGCACCTTTTACGACATTCGCTCTTTACGGCCGGCTTTACGACAGTCGCAATTTACGGCACCTTTTACGACAGTCGCGCTTTACGGCACCTTTTACGACAGTCGCGCTTTACGACACCTTTTGCGACAGTCGCAATTTACGGCACCTTTTACGACAGTCGCAATTTACGGCAGGTTTTACGACAGTCGCGCTTTACGGTACCTTTTACGACAGTCTCGCTTTACGGCAGGTTTTACGACAGTCGCAATTTACGGCACCTTTTACGACAGTCGCAATTTACGGCACCTTTTACGACAGTCGCGCTTTACGGCACCTTTTACGACAGTCGCAATTTACGGCACCTTTTACGACAGTCGCGCTTTACGGCCGGCTTTACGACAGTCGCAATTTACGGCACCTTTTACGACAGTCGCGCTTTACGGCACCTTTTACGACAGTCGCGCTTTACGACACCTTTTGCGACAGTCGCAATTTACGGCACCTTTTACGACAGTCGCAATTTACGGAACCTTTTACGACAGTCGCGCTTTACGGCACCTTTTACGACAGTCTCGCTTTACGGCAGGTTTTACGACAGTCGCAATTTACGGCACCTTTTACGACAGTCGCGCTTTACGGCACCTTTTACGACAGTCGCGCTTTACGGCACCTTTTACGACAGTCTCGCTTTACGGCAGGTTTTACGACAGTCACAATTTACGGCACCTTTTACGACAGTCGCGCTTTACGACACCTTTTGCGACAGTCGCAATTTACGGCACCTTTTACGACAGTCGCAATTTACGGCAGGTTTTACGACAGTCGCGCTTTACGGTACCTTTTACGACAGTCTCGCTTTACGGCAGGTTTTACGACAGTCGCAATTTACGGCACCTTTTACGACAGTCGCAATTTACGGCACCTTTTACGACAGTCGCGCTTTACGGAACCTTTTACGACAGTCGCGCTTTACGGCACCTTTTACGACATTCGCTCTTTACGACACCTTTTGCGACAGTCGCGCTTTACGGCACCTTTTACGACAGTCGCGCTTTACGACACCTTTTGCGACAGTCGCGCTTTACGGCACCTTTTACGACAGTCTCGCTTTACGGCAGGTTTTACGACAGTCACAATTTACGGCACCTTTTACGACAGTCTCGCTTTACGACACCTTTTGCGACAGTCGCGCTTTACGGTACCTTTTACGACAGTCGCGCTTTACGACACCTTTTGCGACAGTCGCAATTTACGGCACCTTTTACGACAGTCGCAATTTACGGCACCTTTTACGACAACCGCGCTTTACGACACCTTTTGCGACCGTCGCAATTTACGGCACCTTTTACGACAGTCGCAATTTACGGCAGGTTTTACGACAGTCGCGCTTTACGGTACCTTTTACGACAGTCTCGCTTTACGGCAGGTTTTACGACAGTCGCAATTTACGGCACCTTTTACGACAGTCGCAATTTACGGCACCTTTTAAGACAGTCGCGCTTTACGGAACCTTTTACGACAGTCGCGCTTTACGGCACCTTTTACGACATTCGCTCTTTACGGCCGGCTTTACGACAGTCGCAATTTACGGCACCTTTTACGACAGTCGCGCTTTACGGAACCTTTTACGACAGTCGCGCTTTACGGCACCTTTTACGACATTCGCTCTTTACGGCCGGCTTTACGACAGTCGCGCTTTACGGCACCTTTTACGACATTCGCTCTTTACGGCCGGCTTTACGACAGTCGCGCTTTACGGCACCTTTTACGACAGTCGCGCTTTACGACACCTTTTGCGACAGTCGCAATTTACGGCACCTTTTACGACAGTCGCAATTTACGGCAGGTTTTACGACAGTCGCGCTTTACGGTACCTTTTACGACAGTCTCGCTTTACGGCAGGTTTTACGACAGTCGCAATTTACGGCACCTTTTACGACAGTCGCAATTTACGGCACCTTTTACGACAGTCGCGCTTTACGGAACCTTTTACGACAGTCGCGCTTTACGGCACCTTTTACGACATTCGCTCTTTACGGCCGGCTTTACGACAGTCGCAATTTACGGCACCTTTTACGACAGTCGCGCTTTACGGAACCTTTTACGACAGTCGCGCTTTACGGCACCTTTTACGACATTCGCTCTTTACGGCCGGCTTTACGACAGTCGCGCTTTACGGCAGGTTTTACGACAGTCGCGCTTTACGGCAGGTTTTACGACAGTCGCGCTTTACGACACCTTTTGCGACAGTCGCAATTTACGGCACCTTTTACGACAGTCGCAATTTACGGTACCTTTTACGACAGTCGCAATTTACGGCACCTTTTACGACAGTCGCGCTTTACGGCACCTTTTACGACAGTCGCAATTTACGGCACCTTTTACGACAGTCGCGCTTTACGGCACCTTTTACGACAGTCTCGCTTTACGGCAGGTTTTACGACAGTCGCGCTTTACGGTACCTTTTACGACAGTCGCGCTTTACGACACCTTTTACGACATTCGCTCTTTACGGCCGGCTTTACGACAGTCGCAATTTACGGCACCTTTTACGACAGTCGCGCTTTACGGCCGGTTTTACGACAGTCGCGCTTTACGGCACCTTTTACGACAGTCGCGCTTTACGGCACCTTTTACGACAGTCTCGCTTTACGGCAGGTTTTACGACAGTAGCAATTTACGGCACCTTTTACGACAGTAGCAATTTACGGCACCTTTTACGACAGTCGCGCTTTACGGCACCTTTTACGACAGTCGCAATTTACGGCACCTTTTACGACAGTCGCGCTTTACGGCACCTTTTACGACAGTCGCGCTTTACGGCACCTTTTACGACAGTCTCGCTTTACGGCAGGTTTTACGACAGTCGCGCTTTACGGTACCTTTTACGACAGTCGCGCTTTACGACACCTTTTACGACATTCGCTCTTTACGGCCGGCTTTACGACAGTCGCAATTTACGGCACCTTTTACGACAGTCGCGCTTTACGGCACCTTTTACGACAGTCTCGCTTTACGGCAGGTTTTACGACAGTCGCAATTTACGGCACCTTTTACGACAGTCGCGCTTTACGGCCGATTTTGCGACAGTCGCGCTTTACGGAACCTTTTACGACAGTCGCGCTTTACGGCACCTTTTACGACATTCGCTCTTTACGGCCGGCTTTACGACAGTCGCAATTTACGGCACCTTTTACGACAGTCGCGCTTTACGGCACCTTTTACGACAGTCTCGCTTTACGGCAGGTTTTACGACAGCAGCAATTTACGGCACCTTTTACGACAGTCGCAATTTACGGCACCTTTTACGACAGTCGCGCTTTACGGCACCTTTTACGACAGTCGCGCTTTACGGCAGGTTTTACGACAGTCGCGCTTTACGGCACCTTTTACGACAGTCGCGCTTTACGGCACCTTTTACGACAGTCGCAATTTACGGCACCTTTTACGACAGTCGCGCTTTACGGCAGGTTTTACGACAGTCGCGCTTTACGGCACCTTTTACGACAGTCTCGCTTTACTGCAGGTTTTACGACAGTCGCGCTTTACGGCACCTTTTACGACAGTCGCGCTTTACGGCACCTTTTACGACAGTCGCGCTTTACGGCAGGTTTTACGACAGTCGCGCTTTACGGCACCTTTTACGACAGTCGCGCTTTACGGCAGGTTTTACGACAGTCGCAATTTACGGCAGGTTTTACGACAGTCGCGCTTTACGGCACCTTTTACGACAGTCGCGCTTTACGGCCGGTTTTACGACAGTCGCGCTTTACGGCACCTTTTACGACAGTCGCAATTTACGGCACCTTTTACGACAGTCGCGCTTTACGGCACCTTTTACGACAGTCGCGCTTTACGGCAGGTTTTACGACAGTCGCGCTTTTCGGCCGGTTTTACGACAGTCGCGCTTTACGGCCGGCTTTACGACAGTCGCAATTTACGGCACCTTTTACGACAGTCGCGCTTTACGGCCGGTTTTACGACAGTCGCAATTTACGGCACCTTGTACGACAGTCGCAATTTACGGCACTTCATTTTATGGAACTTTTAGGGCACTTAACGGCACTTTACAGGACTTTTCAGGTTTAATTACGCATAATTGATAAAAAATTTAAACAGTAACGTTTATTTTGTGAATTAATTTTTTTTGGTTTTTTTTTTTAATTTGTTCATTTTTACAGCTCTTTATTTTTATTGGTGCAGCCCAGACCAGCTCAAGCCGGTGCTTGTGGTGGTGTTTGAGGGTCCCCAGGACGAGGGAGGAGGTGAGAATCTTGGCTCCGTCTTTCACTAGGCTGATTTATTATTTTATGATCTCCATTACATTGAAAGAAAATGAGATATTGGAACTATGCCAGAAGAGCAAGGAGACCACAGGAAGCTGGAAAGGAATGAATAACAAAAACCTGGGAGTGCTCACAGCCCCGACACAGCTGCACCGTGATTGGTCATCCAGCATGAACATTGCACAGGCGACCAATCCCAGCTGCCGCTGTGGCTGAACCATCTCCGGCCCGCGCTCCGCAGCCGGCAGGCCGGGATTGGCTCCATTCCTGTTCTTCTCGGGTGAAAAACCCCAGGCAAGGATTTTCCCCAAACACGCCCGTGCCAGGCGGTGTCACAGCAGCGCCGGCTGCCCGGGGTCGCTGTGCCGTCCCTGCCAGTGCCAGCCCCGGTGTCACAGCAGCGCCGGCTGCCCGGGGTCGCTGTGCCGTCCCTGCCAGTGCCAGCCCCGGTGTCACAGCAGCGCCGGCTGCCCGGGGTCGCTGTGCCGTCCCTGCCAGTGCCAGCCCCGGTGTCACAGCAGCGCCGGCTGCCCGGGGTCGCTGTGCCGTCCCTGCCAGTGCCAGCCCCGGTGTCACAGCAGCGCCGGCTGCCCGGGGTCGCTGTGCCGTCCCTGCCAGTGCCAGCCCCGGTGTCACAGCAGCGCCGGCTGCCCGGGGTTGCTGTGCCGTCCCTGCCAGCCCCGGTGTCACAGCAGCGCCGGCTGCCCGGGGTCGCTGTGCCGTCCCTGCCAGTGCCAGCCCCGGTGTCACAGCAAGGGCAGAGAGCTCACCCTGCGCTCCCCCTGTGCTCCCCCTGCCATGCAGGGCAGGGCCAGCGGGCGTGGCAGGGGCGGGGAAAAGGGGGCGTGGTGAAGTCTGGGGCCTGGGCAGGTGGGCGGGGCTGTACGGGGGACCCCAAGGGCAGCCGGAGCCCCCGGCGCTGGCCACTCTTCTGGGAGAATTCAGTGCGGTTTTGGGACTTTTTAAGGCTTTTTCTGATGTTTTGGGAGGTTTTTTTTCTATTGTTGTGGCATTTGGGTGCTCTGGAGCGCACGTGAAGGTGGCAGCAGCAAAGCTGGGCCAAGTGAGGCAGGTGACACAGGTGACACACAGCTGACACACAGGTGACACAGAGGTGATACAGGTGATGCAGGTAACACACAGGTGACACAGGTGATGTAGGTAACACAGGTGACACACTGGTGACACATAGGTGGTAGGTGATGCAGGCGACACACAGGTGGCACAGAGGTGATGCAGGTGACACAGATAACACACAGGTGACACACAGGTGACACACATGGCTGCATTTCACAAATTCAGGACCCCAAAACCTCCTAAAATCCCTCAAAGCCCCCCCAAAATCCTTCCCACATCCCCGAGAGCCCCACGGGCCACCCCCAAAACCCCCACAAGGCCAAAAACGCTCCAATTCCCCTGAGGAACCCCTCAGAATCCCCCAAGTCCCCCCCAAAAAATGAGTCTGAGGCGGAGCCAAAGCTCATTGGCCGCTTTATAAAAAGGGGGGGCTCGGGGGCCCCCCCGTATCAACATATGTACAGGGGAGGGGGAGGGGCATGTACAGGTATTTACACCCCCCGGGGGTATTTACAGAGCTGATGGGGGGAGGGGCTGGCGCGGGAAGGGCAGACCCCCCTCACATCCCCCCCCCTCCCCCCTCGGCCGGATCCCAGCCCCTCCCCCCCCCAGACATGCCCCCCGAGTTTCTACAAGAAACAGCCAAAAAAAAAGGGAGGAAAAAGGAAAAAGAGCCTTTTTCTGGGGGGGGGGGGGAAGCGGTGACATCACTGCGATGATGTCACGGCGGTGTCGTGGTGACGTCATCATGGGCACTGCGCGGTGGGGGGGGGAGGAGGGGCGGCGGCGACGTCACGGCCGTCGGGGGAGGGGTCGATGGTGACGGTGACCCCCCAGGGCGTGGCCACGGCGATGACATCATTAATGGTGGCCAAAGGTCACCCAGGTGTCCCCTCTGCCAAAGGGCAGCTCCCGGCATCCTTGGGTCAGTGGTGGCCCCTCGGGACAGCCCTGGCGGCCAAACTGCGATGGAAGGGCAATGGCGGCACCCAAACACCGACCATGGTGGCCAAACACCAACCCTGGTGGTCAAACACTAACCATGGTGGCCAAACACCAACCTTGGTGGCCACAAGTCAACCCTGGTGGCCAAACACCGACCATGGTGGCCAAACACCAACCCTGGTGGCCACAAGTCAACCCTTGGTGGCCAAGCGCCGACCATGGTGGCCTAAAGTCAACCCTGGTGATCAAAGATCAGCTGTGCCACCCAACCACTGACCCTGGTGGCCAAACCCCAACGGTGGCCACCCCAAACCGCCCCTGGTGCCCAGCCGCGGCCCGGGCCAGCAGCCAGCCCCGGTTTGGGCCAGTTTGTGCCGTATCCGGGCTAGTTGAGCGTGCCGCGGCAGCTCTCGGTGCGGCACAGGCACGGGATCTTGGTGTCCTCGATGGGGAACTTGTAGTCGTAGGTGATCTCCTCGTTGACGCCGATGGGCTGCTTGGAGTAGATGACGATCTTCTTCTGCGCCTCGATGGTGATCACCTTGGCGTAGCAGTTGGGCTGGGGGGCACAGCGGGGTCAGCCCGGGCCCCAGACACGGCCAGGTCCTCAAACACCCCTGAAATGCCCCTAAAACCCCTCCAGGTACCCTCAGTAGCCCCAAAAACCCCTCCAGGTACCCTCAATAGCCCCAAAAACCCCTCCAGGTACCCTCAGTAGCCCCAAAAACCCCTCCAGGTACCCTCAATGGTCCTAAAAAACTCTTCCAGGTACCCTGAGAAATGCCCCAGTGCCCTAAAACCCCTCCAGGTGCCCTCACCGTGCAGCAGTGGTTGATGAATGATAGCTAACGCCATTAAACCCGGTTTAGCCCTGGTTTAGCCCAGTTTAAGCCCAGTTTAACCCCAGTTTATCCCAGTTTAGCCCAGTTTCTCTCACCATGCAGCAGTGGTTGGTGAATGATAATTAACGTTATTAATCAATCATTAAACCGTCATTAAACCTGGTTTAGCCTGGTTTAGCCCTGGTTTAAGCCCAGTTTAGCCTGGTTTATCCCGGTTTATCTCACCGTGCAGCAGTGGTTGACACTATTAATCAATCATTAAACTGTCATTAAACCTGGTTTAGCCGGGTTTAGCCCTGGTTTAAGCCCAGTTTAGCCTGGTTTATCCCGGTTTATCTCACCGTGCAGCAGTGGTTGATGAAGCGCGCCAGGTTGCCGCACTTGGTGGCGTCGATGATGGTGTCGTGGTCCACGCGGAACAGGTAACTGCTGCCGATGCCCTCCTGCGCGTAGCGCTTCTCACGCATGTCCGCCACCACCTGGGGACATTGAGGGGACACTGGGGACACCCTGAAGGGCTCTGGGGACACTGGGGACACCATGGGGACACCACGCGGAACAGGTAACTGCTGCCGATGCCCTCCTGCGCGTAGCGCTTCTCACGCATGTCCGCCACCACCTGGGGACATTGAGGGGACACTGGGGACACCCTGAAGGGCTCTGGGGACACTGGGGACACCATGGGGACACCACGCGGAACAGGTAACTGCTGCCGATGCCCTCCTGCGCGTAGCGCTTCTCACGCATGTCCGCCACCACCTGGGGACATTGAGGGGACACTGGGGACACCCTGAAGGGCTCTGGGGACACTGGGGACACCATGGGGACACCACGCGGAACAGGTAACTGCTGCCGATGCCCTCCTGCGCGTAGCGCTTCTCGCGCATGTCCGCCACCACCTGGGGACATTGAGGGGACACTGGGGACACCCTGAAGGGCTCTGGGGACACTGGGGACACCATGGGGACACCATGCGGAACAGGTAACTGCTGCCGATGCCCTCCTGCGCGTAGCGCTTCTCGCGCATGTCCGCCACCACCTGGGGACACCAAGGGGACATTGGGGACACTGAGGGGACATTGAGGGGCTCTGGGGACACCACGGGGACATTGGGGACACTGGGGACACCATGGGGACACCACACAGAACAGGTAACTGCTGCCGATGCCCTCCTGCGCGTAGCGCTTCTCACGCATGTCCGCCACCACCTGGGGACACCGAGGGGACACTGGGGACACACTGGGGCGGTTTGGGGACACCAAGGGGAAACCGAGGGGGACCCTGGGGGACACGCACCTGGCGAATGTTCTGCCCCACGTACTCGATCACCAATGTCTCATTTGGGGACACTGGGGCGGTTTGGGGACACCGAGGCAGTTTGGGGACACCGGGTGACGCTGGGGGACACGCACCTGGCGGATGTTCTGCCCCACGTACTCGATCACCATCTCGTCGGCCGCGATCGGCTCCATGGCGAACAGGCCCCACTCGTGGATGCGGCTGCGGCCGAAGCGGAGCCGCTTCTTGCGGAACTGCGGGGACACGGGGACGCGTCACCAGGGTGGGGATGGGACACGGGGACATGGTGACACCGGGGGTGACACCGGGGGCGACACCGGGGGTGACCCGAGGCCCCACCTTGAGCTGGTTGAGCTTGAGCAGGTCGCTGTCCGGCAGCGCGGCCGAGCCGATGGCGCTGAGCAGGCGCCGCTGCTCCGAGCGCCGCTCCGACAGCACGCGGTTGGGACCCTGCGGGGACAGCAGGGACACTGAGGGGACAGGGACAGGGACAGCACGCGGTTGGGACCCTGCGGGGACAGAGACAGCGCGGAGGGCACAGCAGGGACGCTGAGGGGACAGGGACAGGGACAGCACGCTGTTGGGACCCTGTGGGGACAGGGCTGGCACGGAGGGGACACCCAGGGGATACTGAGGGTGGCCGTGACCTCAGCGCCAGGCTCGCCTGCGTGTCAGGCGCGTCGGGGTCGGGGCGGGGCGCGGGGCAGGGCCGCAGGTAGCGCGGCGGCTGATGGGGTACTGGGGACACCGAGGGGACACCGAGGGGACACCGGGGGCTCACCTGCGTGTCAGGCGCGTCGGGGTCGGGGCGGGGCGCGGGGCAGGGCCGCAGGTAGCGCGCCTTCTCGCGGCGGCTGATGGGGTACCAGCCCTCGCTGCGCGCGCTGCCCGTGCGGTGCTCGCGGCTCTCGGGCCAGCGCCGGCGCCGGCGGCCGCTGCGGCTGCTGCGGCACCGCGGGCTGCTCCAGCGCGTCAGTGCGGGCACGTCAAGGAGAACCGGGACAGGAGGGAGAAACGGGATAACTGGGAGAAACGGGATAACCGTGAGAAACGGGACACCAAGGACAACCGGGACAACCGGGAGAAACAGGATAATCAGGATAACCGGGATAACCAGGAGAACTGGAACACCAAGGACAACCGGGACGCACCAGGAGAAACCGGATCATCGAGATAACTGGGACACACCAGGACACCAAGGCCAACCGGGACACACCGGGATAAACGGGACAATCAGGAGAACCAGGACAAGCGGGATAAACGGGAGAACTGGGACAGCAACGACAACCGGGAGAACCGAGATAACTCGCATGCACTGGGATAACCAGGAGAACAGGGACACCAGGACACCAAGGACAACGGGGACAAGCAGGATAACCGGGATAACTGGGACGCGCTGGGAGAACCGGGACAAGCGGGACACAGGGACAACCGGGACAAGGACACCAAGGACACCAAGGACACCAAGGACAAGCAGGACACATGGAAAGGACACCAGGGACAAGGACACCAGAACAAGCGGGTCAAGCAGGACAACGGACACTGAGACAAGGAGAGCTGGGACACCGGGACAAGGACAACCAGGACAACTAGGACAAGGGCACCACAGCATGCCAGGAGGGCAGGGGACAGAACCCAGCACCCCCAGTACTCACTGCCACCAACCCAAGGGGACCGTCCCCATTGTCTGTCCCTATGTCCCCATGTCCCCAGCTGTCCCCAGCTGTCCCCATCTCCAAGGATATCAGTGTGCGGCACCCAGTGGGTGTCATTCAGCCAGTGCGCGGCCCCGTCCTGCTGCAGCAGCCGCTCGTAGGTGAGCCGCAGGAACCGCGCGTCCTCGGCGTCCAGCCCGGCGCTCCAGATGTCGTACAGGATCGTCATCTGCTCGAACTCGCTGCGCGGCGCGAACGCCACCGCGGCCGCCGGGGACGCGGCGCCATCGCCATTGCTGTCACCGCCGCTGCGGGGGCGCAGCCAGCGCCGGCCGCCGTCGCTGTCGCTGCTGTCGCTGCTGCTGTCGCTGTCGCTGCTGTCGCTGTCGCCCTCCTCATCCTCGCTATCGCTCGAGGACGACGGCGGCGGCGCCGCCCGGTGCCGTTTGCGCCGCGCCGGCGGCGCCGACGATGGCGCCGATGACGGCGGCGCCGTCGCCCCGCCCGTGGTGGCCTCGGTGGCGCCGGGCGGGGGCAGCTCGGCCACCACCTCCTCGGGCGCCTCCAGCACCTCCTCGAGGCACGGGGCGTGGCCGGGCGTGGCCGGCGGGGGGCGGGGCTCTGTGGGGCGCGGCCCGGGCCAGGGGCACGGCGTAGTTGTGCTCCAGCAGCACGGGGGGGGTCCCGGTTTGGGGGTGCCGGGGGTCCCTCGGGGGCGTCGCTGTCGCCGTCCCCGTCGCTGTCGCCGTCGCCGTCCCCGCGGGTGAGGGCGATGGCGGCCAGCACCGCCAGGTCCCCGCCCGCGGCCGGCTGGGCCCCGCCCCGCTGGGGGTGTGGCGGGTGGGCGTGGCCGGCCCCACCCCGCGCCAGCTCCAGCAGCGAGGACGCCCCCAGGTGCTCGGCGGGGGCGCGGCCGGGCGGGACGGGGCGCCGGGGCGGGGCGGGGCGTCGGGGCGGGGGGGGCGATCCCGGCTCCGCCCCCGCAGAGGGCGGGGTCGTCGTTGCCGCCGGCCCCGCCCCAGCTCTTGACGAGAGAGGCGTGGTCGGCCGGGAGGTTGGACACCGGCCGGGGAGGGGGCGGGGCCGCCGGCGGGGGGCGGGGCGGGTCCCTGCGGCGGGGCGGGGCCGGGGGAGGGGGCGGGGCTGGCGGCGGGAGGGGTTTGGGGAGGGCGGGGCTGGAGCTGGGGGCAGGGCCGGTGCTGGGGGCGGGGCCGGCGGCAGGCGGGGGCGGGGCCGGCTCCTCGGGCTTGCGGCGCTTCTTGGGCGGGGGCAGGAGGGGGATGGGCGAGGAGGGGCGGGGCGGGGGGGGGCGGGGCTGCAGAGAGAGAGAGGGGGGAGGGGTCAGTCGGGGGGGCCACCCCAGAAATGAGGGGAGACCCCTCCCAAAATCCGGAGAGACCCCGAAATTCAGATAAACCCCCCAAAATGCGTGGCGACCCTAAAATCCGGGGAGACTCCCCCAAAATCAGTGGAGAAACCCCAAAACTCAGAGAAACCCCCCCAAAATGAGGAGAGACCCTGAAACTTACGGAGACCCCAAAATCCAAGGAGACCCCAACATCTGAGGAGACTGCAAAACTCAGCGAGACCCCAAAATCCCGGGATTTCCCCCCAAAACACGAGTGTGCGAGGAGACCCCAAAATCCCCAGATTTCCTCCCAAAATGAGGAGTGGGGTTCAGTGCAGGAGCACCCCAAACCCCCGGATTTCCCCCCAAACCGTGGCTCTGTGGGGCAGGGGGCGCTCACCGGGTCTGGGCTCGGGGGGCCGGGCGGGCTCCGGGCGCTCTTCGGCCTCGTCCTCGGAGGATGATGAGGACGACGAGGACGATGACGACGATGAGGACGAGGACGAGGATGACGATGATGAAGATGGGGGCGCCGAGGAGGAGCTGCTGCCCCGCCCCCCCTCGTACAGCGAGAGCTTGGAGGAGCCTTCGCTGCTGCCCTCGGCCTCCTCCTCCTCCTCCTCCTCCTCCTCCTCCTCCTCCTCCTCCTCCTCTGTGGGGACAATGGGGGGACACCGGGGCTCGGTCACCCGCGCTGGGTCTGCCCAAAGCGTCCCCAGTGTCCCCAAACCTCCCCGATTTGTCCCCCAGTGTCCCCAAATGTCCCCAATCCCTTTGATGTCCCAAATGTCCCCAAATCTCCCTGGTTTTTCCCCAAATTTCCCCGTTTTGTCCCTAAATTTGGTACTGTGTCCCCTCCTGGGGGGGGTCCTCAATGTCCCCATTTGCCCCCAAATCCCCCCATTTTCACCCCAAATTACCGTGTCCCCTCCTGGGGGGGGTCCCCAATGTCCCCAATGTCCCCAATCCCCCCAATATCCCCAAATCTCCCTGATTTGTCCCCAAATGTCCCCAAATCCCCCCATTTTCTCCCCAAATTACCGTGCCCCCTCCTGGGGGGGTCCCCAATGTCCCTGTTTGTCCCCAAATGTCCCCAAATCCCCCGTTTTGTTCCCAAATTTGGTACCATGTCCCCTCCTGGGGGGGGGACCCCAATGTCCCTGTTTGTCCCCAAATCTCCTGTTTTGTCCCCAAATTTGGTACCGTATCCCCTCCTGGGGGGACCCCAATGTCCCTGTTTGTCCCCAATGTCCCCAAAATCCCCCATTTTCACCCCGTTTTGGTACCGTGTCCCCTCCTGGGGGGCGTCCCCAATGTCCCTGTTTTGTCCCCAAATGTCCCAAAATCTCCCATTTTGCCCCCGTTTTGGTACCGCGTCCCCTCCTGGGGGGAGGGTCCCCAATATCCCCATTTTGTCCCCAATCCCTTTGATGCCCCCAAAATCTCCCATTTTCACCCCATTTTGGTACCGCGTCCCCTCCTGGGGGCGTCCTCAATGTCCCTATTTTTCTCCAATGTCCCCAAAATCTCCTGTTTTCTCCCCATTTTGGTACCGTGTCCCCTCCTGGGGGGGGTCCCCTCCTCTCGCCGTCCCTGCGGGCGCCCCCCGGGGGGGGGGAGGGGCGCCTCGCCCTTCCTCCCCCTCCTCCTCCTCCTCCTCCTCTGCGCCGCCGCTTCGGCCTCGCGCTCCTCCTCCTCCTCCTCCTCCTGGGGGCGCACAGGGGGCGTCAGGGGGGATTTGGGAGAGTTTAGGGGGGATTTGGGGGGAATTGGGGAAATTGGGGGATTTGGGGGGATTTGGGGAAATTGGGGGAGAAATTGGGGGGACTGGGGGGAGTCCTGGGGGGACTTGGGGGGCAATTGGGGGAAATCGAGGGAGTTTCGGGGGGGATTTGGGCGGAAACTGGGGGGATTTGGGGGAAACTGGGGGAATTGGGGGAGAATTGGGGGGTTTGGGGGGTCCTTGGGGGAGAATTGGGTCAGTTTTGTGGGGGGATTGGGGGAGAAATTGGGGGAAATTGAGGGAGTTTCGGGGGATTTGGAGGGAAATTGGGGGATTGGGGGGTCCTGGGGGGGATTTGGTGGGAACTGGGGGGGAATTGGGGGAAATTGGGGGGATTTGGGGGAAACTGGGGGATTTGGAGGGAGTTTGGGGGGTCCTGCTGGGGGGGGGATTTGGAGGAGTTTGGGGGGGATTTGGGGCGTTTCGGGGGGGATTTGGGTGGAAATTGGGGGGATTTGGGGTAGTTTGGGGGCTCCTGGGGGGGGGATTTGGGGGAGCCCTGGGGGGTTTGAGGGAAATTTGGGGAAAACTGGGGGGGTTTGGGGGAAACTGGGGGGATTTGGGGGGGGGTCCCGTGCTAGTTTATTTGGGGAGGGGTCCCACCTTGGCCGAGGATGACTCCTCGCAGGGTCAGGGTTTTTGGGGGGAGGCTCAGGGGATTTTGGGGGATTTTAGGGTCCCAGAGGATCGCAGTTTTTTGGGCTGATTTCAGGGGTTTTTGGGGAGTTTTTGGGGGTCAGTTTTTGGGTTAATTTGGGGAGGGGTCCCACCTTGGCCGAGGACGACTCCTCGGACGCCTCCTCGCCCTCGCTGTCCAGCCGGAAAAGCTTCCGGCGCTTCCCGGGGCCCTCGGGGCGCGGCAGCTCCTTCTCTGCATTTTGGGGCGAATTCGGGGGATTTTGGGGTTTTTTTTGAGAGGTTCGGTGTTTTTTGGGGTTTTTTTGGGGTTTTTTGGGAGGGGTCTCACCATCCTCATCCTCCTCAGGGGGGGTCGGGGGCCGGGGTCTCTTCTCCTCCCCCCCCTCGCCCAGCTCCGATGGCTCTTTCCGCTTCACCTGGGGGGAAACCGCGAAAAAATGGGAAAAAACGACAAAAACGGGCAACAAAGGGACAAAAATGGGGAAAAGGGACAGAAAAATCAGGAACAAACAGAAAAAAAAGGAGAAAAAAATCCCTGAAACCCCAAAGACCCTCCCAAAAAGGGACACCCCCATGAAACCCCAAAAAAGGGACACCCAGCCCCCCAAAATCCCCCCAGGAGCCCCCAAATCCCCCCAATTTCACCCCAAACCCCCCAGTTTCAGCCCAAAAGCCCCAATTCTGCCCAATTTCAACCCAAAAGCCCCAATTTTGCCCAATTTCAGCCCAAAAGCCCCAAATCCCCCCAAATGCCCCAATTTTGCCCATTTTTTGCCCAATTTCCCCCGTTTTTGCCCCAAACCTTGAAGGATGGCAGCCTCAGTGCCCCTCTGAGCCCCGCGCCCACTCCACGAGGGACAGCAGCGCCCCCCAAGCCCCAAATTGCCCAATTTCAGCCCCAAATCCCCCCAATTTCACCCCAAAGCCCCGTTTTTTGCCCAAATTCCCCCATTTTTGCCCCAAACCTTGAACGAGGGCAGCCTGAGGGCCCCCCTGAGCCCCGCGCCCCCCGCCCCGCGCCCCACTCCACGAGGGAGAGGAGGGCCGGGGGCGGCTCCTTCGGCCTCGCCCCGCTCCGGGGGCTCCTCCCGGCCCCGCCCCGACTGGAACGGCTGAAATGGGGAGAAATTAGGCAAATTAGGAAATTTGGGCATTTTGGGGGAAATCAGGAGGGTTTGGGGGAAATTGGGCGGTCAGGGGCAAAACGGGGGATTAGGGAAATTGGGGGATTTGGGGGGGAAAACGGGGGGGGGGGGTCCTTGGGGGGGGTTTTGGGGTATTTCAGGGCACATTTTGGGGTGAGTTTAGGGACACATTTTGGGTCACATTAGTCTGATTTTGGTCCCTCTCTGAGCTTGACCCGCTCCTCCTCGCGCATTTTGGGGCAGTTTTAGGGTGCTTTAGGACAGGTTTGGGGGACAACTTTGGGACACATTTTGGGGCAGTTTTGGGGCAGTTTTAGGGTGCTCTAGGACAGGTTTCAGGGCGGTTTAGGGACACGTTTTGGGGTGATTTCAGGGTAATTTCAGCCCCACCTTGACCTGCTCCTCCTTACGTGCTTTGGGACATGCTTCAGGACACGTTTTGGGTCAGTTTAGGGTGTTTTAGGGCAGGTTTCAGGGCAGGTTTTGGGGCGTTTCAGGGCAGGTTTTGGGGCGTTTCAGGGCACATTTTGGGGTGTTTCAGGGCAGATTCCGTCCCCACCTTGACCTGCTCCTCCTTGCGCATTTTGAGGTGGTTTTGGGGCAGGCTTAGGGCAGGTTTCAGGGCAGGTTTTGGGGCGTTTCAGGGCAGGTTTTGGGGCGTTTCAGGGCACATTTTGGGGTGTTTCAGGGCAGATTCCGTCCCCACCTTGACCTGCTCCTCCTTGCGCGTTTTGAGGCGGTTTTGGGGCGGTTTTGGGGCAGGTTTCAGGGCAGGATTTGGGGTGTTTCAGGGCACGTTTTGGGTCGGTTTTGGGGCAGGCTTAGGGCAGGTTTCAGGGCAGGATTTGGGGCGTTTCAGGGCACATTTTGGGGCGTTTCAGGGCAGATTCCGGTCCCACCTTGACCTGCTCCTCCTTGCGCTCCCACCAGGCGTCGAAGGCGCGGAAGGCCACGTTCTCCACCATCTTCCTGTTGAGGTCCCTCTGCATGGTGGCCTTCATCTCGTGCACCAGCGCCGCCAGGCACGCCCTCCACGGGCCCCCCGCCCCAATTGGGGGCCGCGCCCACCCCGGGGGGCTCCGGGGGGCGGGGCAAGGGCGGCGGGGGCGGGGCCCGGGTCCGTTCCCGGGGGGTCGCTCCTCCCCGAATTGGGGGGGAAAAAGGCGGGAAATGCGGGGTCGGGGCGAAAGGGGGTGGGGCGAAGGGAGGCACGCCCACCCCGAATGGAGGCGGGGCTTTTGATGCCCCGCCCCCTCCGGCCGAGGGGCGGAGCCTGCTCAGCAGCTGCGTCTGCAGCTGGAACGGGGGTGGGGGAGGGGGCACCACGCCGGCCCCGCCCCCCGCGGCCCCGCCCCCCGCGGCCCCGCCCCCCGCCCAGCGCGCCCCGCCCCCCGCCCCGCCCCCCCCCAGGCGCCCCAGGAGCTCGAACAGCGCCGGGGGGGAGGGGAGGCCCCGAAATCGGGCGGGGGGAGGGGCCGCGGCGGGGGGAGGGGCACGGCCATGAGGGGGGGCGGGGGGGGCGGGAACGAGGGGGGAGGGGGCGGGGACGGGAAGGGGGAGGGGGGCAGCGGGGGGGGGCGGGGCCCTCGGCGGCGTCGTCCGAGGAGATTTCCATGTCCTCCCCCGAGGAGAGCTGCGGAAACGGGGCAAAATCACCCTAACAAATCGGGGCCGGGGAGGGGGGAGGCACAGACAGAACCCAAAATATCTGAATCGCACCCAAAAAACGTTACAAACGCCCACTGAAATGCCCCAAATCCACCCCCAAAAACCTCCGCGCTCCCCACAAAACTTTCCAAATTCCTTCATAAATGTCCCAAATCCCCCCAAAACGTCCCAAACCCCCCCAGTTCCCCTAAACCCCCTCAAACTCCAACTCCGGTACCCAAATGCCCCCCAACCCCCCCCAAAATCACCCAAATCTCCCCAAAACCTCTCAAATCCACCCGAAAGGCCCCAAATCTGTCCCAAAATACCCCCAGGCACCAACTCCAGTACCCAAATCCCCCCAAAACCATCCCAAACCTCCCCGAATCCCCCCAAAAATGTTTCAACCCCCCCAAACTCCCCCAAACCATCCCAAACTTCCCCAGACCCCCCAAACATGCCCCAAACCCCGCCAAAATGTCTCAAATTCGCCCCAAAACCACGCAAATCTCCTCCAAAACGCCAACCTCCCCCCAAACCCACCCCAGACCACCCCATGAACGTCTCGAACCGCCCCGAAACCCCCCAGACCCCCCAAAATCACACCCCAAAAAGTTCCAAATTGCCCCCAAACCTGCCCAAGACCCCCAAACCCCCTCCCAGACCCCCCCCCAAAATGCCCCCCCCACTCTCCCCCCCCCCCCCCCCCAATTTTCCCCTCCCCCACTCACCCCGTCCGTCCCGTTCTCCCGGGGGGGACTCCTCGCTGGGGGGGGTGGGGGCGGGGCCGCTCCCTCCTCCCCTCCCCCTGCTCCCGCCCCTCCCCCATCCTGGGGCGGCTCCTGGGGGGGCGGCTCCTCGCGCGGGGGGGCGGGGCCTCCCGCCGGCCCCTCCCCCTCCATTATCATCATCGGGGTCCCCTCCCCGCCCATCGCGGAGTGGGCGGGGCTCGGCGGCGTGCGGGGCGGGGCGGGCGGAGGGGGCGTGGCCTCGCGGCGCGGCGGCTCCTCCCCGGCTCCTCCTCCTCCTCCTCGCGGGGCGGGGGCGGGGCGAAGAAGGGGTGGGGCTGCCCGCCCTGCAGCAGCGCCTCGATGCGCATGTCCAGGCTGCTGTGCTGCGCGAACGGCACGCTCTCGGGGGTGCCCTCGGGGCCGGGGAGCCCCCCCGCGCCGGGGAGCCCCCCAGAGGCGGCGGAGGGGGCGGGGAGACCCCGCGGGGCGGCGGAGGGGGCGGGGCGAAGGGCAGGAAGGAGGAGGAGCCCGAGGGGGGCGGTGAGGCGGGGGGCGGCGCGAGGGGAAGGGCGAGACCACGCCCACGCCGCCGGAGACCACGCCCCCCACTCCGGCGGAGACCACGCCCCCGCAGACGGAGGCCACGCCCGCCATTGCGGAGGCCACGCCCACCGCGGAGGAGGCTCCGCCCCCTGCCAGGGTGGGGGGCGTGTCGGGGGGCGGCGGGGGGAGGGGAAGGGGTCAGGGGGGGGGAAAGGCAGCCTGGAAAGAGAGAGAGAATGGGGGGGGGAGGAGTCAGAGAATGGGCAAAAATGGGGAAAGCGCCCCAAAATTGGGGAAATTGCCCCAAAAACTGGGGAAACTGCCCCAAAACTTGGGGAGAGACCCCAAAAATGGGGAAATACCCCAAAAAGATCAGGAAAACTATGCAAAAAAATCGAGATAAAACCCCAAAAAATGAGAAAAAAAACCCAAAAATGGGAAAAGGACCCCAAAATTGGGGAAATAGCTCCAAACTTTGGGGAGAGACCCCAAAAATGGGGACCCCCCCCCCCCCCCAAAGATCAGAGAAACTCTCCGAAATAAAGGATAAGACCCCAAAAAATCAGTGAAAACCCCAAACAATGGGGGAGAGACCCCAAAAAATGGAAAAATTATCCTAAAAATAGAAAATAACCCCAAAAAAGGGGGAGAGACACCAAAAATGGGAAAAACCCCAAAAAGATTGGGGAAATTCCCTAAAAAATCGAGATAAAACGCAAAAAAATGAGGAACAAACCCAAAAATGGAAAAGGACTCCAAAAATTGGGGACAGACCTCAATATATAGGGAAAAAACCCCAAAAATGGGGGAGAGACCCGAAAAACGGGGAAATTCCACTAAAATTAAGAAACAACCCCAAAAATTAGGAAGGAACTCAGAAATTGGGGAAATTGCCAAATAATGGGAAATGACCCCATAAAAAGGTAGGAAAAAACCCCAAAAAATGGGGAAATTGCCACAAAAAACGAGGAGACTACCACAAAAAGAGGAAGAGACCTCAAAATTGGGGAAATGACCCCAAAATTGGGGAGACACCCCAAAAATTTGAGTTCTCCCCCAATTACCCACCCCCCAAATTCGGGATCCCCCCAACCCCTAAAATTGAATTTTCCCACCCAAAATCCCCACCCCAAATTCGGGATCCCGCCCCCAGCTCCACGACACCAAAAGCCCCGGATATCGCCCCAAACCTCGTTTTTCCCAAAATCCCGTTTTTACCCCCAAACCTCACCTGCTCCCGTAGGGGGAGGGGCTCCCATCGGCGAAGGCCCCGAAGGGGGCGGAGCTGGGCGGAGGGGGCGGGGCCGCGAACGGGCCAGCGCCGAAGGCCCCGCCCCCAGCCCCGCCCCCCTCTGGGGCGGTGCCGTTGTTGCCGGAGGGGGCGGGGCCTGGCGGAGGGGGCGGGGCGAAGGCGCCCTCGGCCGAGGGGCGGCGCCGGGGGAGGGGCTCCAGAGGCGGGGGCGGCTGCACAAAAATGGGGGAAAAAGGGAAAAAAGGGGAAAAAGGGGGGTCAGGGACACCAAAATACAACAGGAGACCCCAAAAATCCACCCTGGGACTCCAAAATACAGCAGGGATCCCCAAATACCCCCAAAACCCCCCAAAATTCCCCCCAGGGACCCCCAAAATCTGTTACGGACCCCAAAATACCCGAGAGACCCCAAAATACCCACCCTGAAACCCCCAAATAAAACAGGGACCCCCAAAATCCACCTGGGGACGCCAGAATAGGAAAGAGGGCCCCAAAAATCCACCCTGAAACCCCAAAATCCACCATTGAACCCAAAATACAACAGGGACCCCAATATTAAATAAGGACCCCAAAATTCCCCGTTGGGACCCCAAAATACGGCAACGACCCCCAAAATCCTTCCCTCAAACCCCAAAATAAAACAGAGACCCCAAAATCCTTCCCAGGGACCCCCAAAATCCCACAGGGCGCCCCAAAATC
>NW_026536110.1:92500-153971 GCF_028551555.1 Melozone crissalis | reverse complement strand
AAAGGAACAAACTGGGTCAGTCTGAGGGAGTTAAAGCCCAGCCCAATTAAATCTGACTATTCTGGGCTATTTTTTTCTACCCCCAAAAAATCCATTTCCACCCCAAAAAAATCCATTTCCACCCCCAAAAAAATTCAATTTCCACCCCCCCCCAAAAAAATCAGTTCCACCCCCCAAAAAATAAATAAATTTTCACCCCAAAAAATCCATTTCCACCCAAAAAAAAATTCCATTTGCACCCCAAAAAAAAGTCAATTTTCACCCACCCGTCTCCATCCCGGCGCTGCTCGCAGCCAGCCCCGGTCCGGGCTCCCCTCAGCCTGGGGAAAAAGGCCAGAATTGGGTCAGGAATGGGTTTTCCAGGGAAATCGGGGCATTTTGGGAATGTTCCAGCCCGGGGGAGGGAGGGCAAGGGAGGAATTTCCCAATTTCCTCAGGATTTCCCAGTTTCCCCACAATATTTTCTGCCCATTTTAATGCTCATTTTTGCCAGAAAAAGGTACCCGGAGTGTCCGTAACTCTTTGTTTTTATTGTCTGATATTGTCCCTAATCCAAATTGTCCAAATTATTATTATTACACGAATTATATTACATTATATTATATTGTATTATATTATATTATATTATACTATATTATATTACATTATATTATATTATATTATATTATATCATGCTATATTACATTAAATTCATTACATTAGACTTCATTACATTATAGGGTATTATATACTGACCTAATTATATATTTACTATATACTCATTTATTTACTATGTACTTAATCATAAATCACCATTATACTGTATTGTTTTATATCAGTATTTTAATGGCCATCTCATTACTATTAAAGCTCTAAAATCCCAAACCCAGCAATCGGCGTTTTTCACATTTGGGATTCCTGGGGGCCCCCAAGGCCCCGCGGGGCTGGGCCCGGATCGAGTTCCCACCCCGTCCCCACGGCGCCTCCAGAATTCCCGTTTGTGGGAATCCTCCCCCAGACCATCCCCAAATTTGGGTCAGCACTCACCCAGAGCAGGGGTTTGGGGTGGGATTTTGGGGCTCTGGGCCGGGGTTTTGGGGCCCGGAGCCTCGGAGGAGCCGCGACAGCTGAGCTGGAACTCGGCCCAGTTCCCAAATTGGACTGGGAGGAGGATCCCGAAATGGGCACGGAGGGAATCGGATCCTAACGGGATGCTAAATTGGGATCGTAAATGGGGATCCTAACTTGGGATCCTGAATGGGATCCTCACTTGGGATCCTAAATGGGATCCTCACTTGGGATCCTAAATTGGGTCCCTAAAGGGGGTCTGGGCCTGCAGTGAGGGCAGGGGGCGGCCGGGGACTCTGGGGACAGTGGGGGACACTGGAGCGACATGGGGACCCTCTGGGGGACACTGGGACCCTTTGGGGGACACTGGCATCCTCTGGTGGACACTGGGACCCTCTGGGGGACACTGGGATGTTTTGGAGGACACTGGGATGTTTTGGGGTGACACTGCGAGGTTTCCCCCTCAAATCCCCCCTTTCCGTACAACGCCCATGGGCGCCGCCATATTTTCCATGCCGACCGCCATGTTGCCGTACGGTGCACGTCCCTTCCGGTTCCTCCGGAAGCGCCGCCGCCTCTTTCCGCCCGCGCAGGCTGAGGGGACGGACGGGCCCGGGCCGAGGCCTCCGCGCATCCGCCGCCATCCCGCGGATCCCGCCGCTCCCGCCGCCGCCCGCCGCCGCCATCCGCCGCCATGACGGAGCAGATGACCCTGCGCGGCACCCTGAAGGGCCACAACGGCTGGGTGACGCAGATCGCCACCACGCCGCAGTTCCCGGACATGATCCTGTCGGCCTCGCGCGGTGCGGGACCGTCCGGGAGGGGTCTGGGGGCTGCCGTGAGGGGGGAGAGGGCGGCCGGGAGCGGGGGGAGCCGCGGGACGGGGCTGGGGGGGATGAGGAAGGGACAGGGGGTCCCTGAGGGTCTCTGGGGTGACCCCAGTGGGTTTGTGACCCCCTTGTGCCCCCTCCCCAGACAAGACCATCATCATGTGGAAGCTGACGCGTGACGAGACCAACTACGGGATCCCGCAGCGGGCGCTGCGCGGGCACTCGCACTTTGTCAGCGACGTGGTCATCTCCTCCGACGGGCAGTTCGCCCTGTCCGGCTCCTGGGACGGCACCCTGCGCCTCTGGGACCTCACCACGTCAGTTTGGGGTGAAATCCTGGGGTTTTGGGGTTCGGGTGTCAGGGTCGTCTCCGACGGGCAGTTCGCCCTGTCCGGCTCCGGGGACGGCACCCTGCGCCTCTGGGACCTCACCACGTCAGTTTGGGGTGAAATCCTGGGGTTTTGGGGTTCGGGTGTCAGGGTCATCTCCTCCGACGGGCAGTTCGCCCTGTCCGGCTCTGGGACGGCACCCTGTGCCTCTGGGACCTCACCACGTCAGTTTGGGGGCAGTTCCGGCGGTTTGGGGGCTCGGTTTGGGGTGAAATCCGGGGTTTTTGGGTCAGGGCTGCTCGCCGCTCCTCTCCCGATGATTACAGCTGAATTCCCACTGATCCCCCCGGGGGTCTGAGGACAAGTCCTGCAATGATGATGGGAGACACCTGGGCCAGCAGCCCCGCGGGTTTTTGGGGATTTTGGGTTTTTTTTTTTTTGGGGGATTTTTGGGATTTTTTTTGGGTGTCCATTGAGGGGATGCAGCAGGAAAAGGGCCGGAATTTGTGGGGTCAAACTCTTCTCAAATCCCCAGATCTTCCTGGAACCGCTTTGGTCCAATTCCCACTGATCCAATTCTCACTGAGTCAATCATTGCACACCTCTTTTCACTCCATTTTTATGGCTGTTTTTCCCAATTTATGGATATCTCACCCCAATTCCTGGGTGGTTTTCCCCCATTTATGGATATTTCACTGCAATTATGGACATTTACCCCAATTCCCTTCTGTTCTTTAACATTTTATGGCTATTTCACCCCAATTTCTGGCTGTTTTTCCCAGTTTCTGGGTATTTCACCCCAATTCCTGGGTGTTTTTCCAGGTTATGGATATTTCCCTGGTTTCTGGGGAAATTCTGGGTGTCTGACCCTGCTCCTGATCCTGGCTGGTTTTTTTCCCATTTCACAGCTATTTCACCCCAATTCCTGACTGTTTTTTCCCATTTTATGACTATTTCACCCCGATTTCTGCCTGTTTTTCCCAATTTCTGGCTATTTCACCCCGGATTTCCCCTCGCAGGGGCAGCACCACGCGCCGCTCCGTGGGGCACACCGAGGACGTGCTGAGCGTGGGCTGCTCCCAATTCCCAGCTGTTTTATCCCAATTTGCGGCCATTTCCCCCATTTTTACGGCCGTTTTTCTCATTTTTTTGTGTGTTTTTCCCATTTTTTGGATGTTTCACCCCAAGTTTCCCCCCAGGGGCACCACCACGCGGCGCTTCGTGGGGCACACCAAGGACGTGCTGAGCGTGGCCTTCTCCTCCGACAACCGGCAGATCGTGTCGGGCTCGCGGGACAAAACCATCAAGCTGTGGAACACGCTGGGCGTCTGCAAGTACACCGTGCAGGTGGGACACGGGTTTGGGGTGAATTCCGAGGGTTTTGGGTCATTTGGGGTCAGTTATGGGGATTTGGGGTCATTTATGGGGACATCCTCACCTGTCCCTCACCTGTCTCACCTGTGTCTCACCTGTCCCCAGGACGAGAGCCACTCCGAGTGGGTTTCGTGCGTTCGCTTCTCGCCCAACAGCAGCAACCCCATCATCGTCTCCTGCGGCTGGGACAAGCTGGTCAAGGTGAGCCCCCGTCCAGGTGAGACCCCCGGGCCGGGCACACCTGGGCACACCTGGGAGCCCCGGGATCGTCCCCCCTGACCTCACCTGTCCCCCCCAGGTGTGGAACCTGGCCAACTGCAAGCTGAAGACGAACCACATCGGGCACACGGGGTACCTGAACACGGTCACCGTGTCACCTGACGGGTCGCTGTGCGCGTCCGGGGGCAAGGTGAGGATGGGACACACCTGGGGACACACCTGGGACACACCTGGGGCATTGGGACACACCTGAGACACACCTGGGACACACCTGGGGACACACCTGGGGCATTGTCAGGGGTACCTGAACACGGTCACCGTGTCACCTGACGGGTCGCTGTGCGCGTCGGGGGGCAAGGTGAGGATGGGACACACCTGGGGGTGTCCCCAGTGTCCCACTGGGGTGTCCCCATTGATGTCCCCTGTGTCCCCAGGATGGCCAGGCCATGCTGTGGGACCTGAACGAGGGAGAGCACCTGTACCTGTGTCCCCCTGGGGGCGTCCCCAGTGTCCCACAGGGGGTGTCCTGGTTCTGGGGGTGTCCCCATTGATGTCCCCTGTGTCCCCAGGATGGCCAGGCCATGCTGTGGGACCTGAACGAGGGCAAGCACCTGTACACGCTGGACGGGGGGACGTGATCAACGCGCTGTGCTTCAGCCCCAACCGATACTGGCTGTGCGCCGCCACGGGGCCCAGCATCAAGATTTGGGTAAAAAAACGGGGAAATGGGGCTGGAAATGAGATTGGGATCACAGAATTGGCATTATGGGTGTGGGTAATGGGGTCAGAGCGGGGCCGTGATCAACGCGCTGTGCTTCAGCCCCAGCCGATACTGGCTGTGCGCCGCCACGGGGCCCAGCATCAAGATTTGGGTACAAAAATGAGATTTGGGGGATTGGGATAAGGGGATAGGGATTGAGATTGGGATAATGGGAATGGGATTGGGATTGGGATTGGGATTGGGATTGGGATAATGGGATAATGGGAATGGGATTGGGATTGGGATTGGGATTCCCCCCGTGCCGTGATGAAACACTGAAATGCCTCCGACCGCTCCGTGGGGAAACCCAGAGGCTGTTTCTGAGCCACCCGGGCTGGGGGATCCAGGTGGGATCCAGGTGAGATTTGGGGCACAATCCAGGTGAGATTTGGGCAGGATCCAGGTGGGATCCAGGTGGGATCTGGGCAGGATCCAGGTGGGATCCAGGTGAGATTTGGGGGCACAATCCAGGTGAGATTTGGGCAGGATCCAGGTGGGATCTGGGCAGGATCCAGGTGGGATCAGGGCAGGATCCAGGTGGGATCAGGGCAGGATGCAGGTGAGGTCCAGGTGGGATCCAGGTGATTGCTCACCTGTCCTCCCCCGCAGGACCTGGAGGGGAAGATCATCGTGGACGAGCTGAAGCAGGAGGTGATCAGCACCAGCAGCAAAGCGGAGCCGCCCCAGTGCACCTCGCTGGCCTGGTCGGCAGACGGGCAGGTGAGGAGCGCACCTGGGCAGGGGGCACTCACCTGGGCGCCCTCACCTGGGCACCCTCACCTGGGCAAGGGACATTCAAATCGGGACCCTCACCTGGGGACATTCACCTGGGCAGGGGGCACTCACCTGGGCCACATGGGCACCCTCACCTGGGCACCCTCACCTGGGCAGGGTGGGACATTCACCTGGGGACATTCACCTGCGGAGGGGACACTCAAATGGGGTCCCAACACCTGGGCAGGGGGAACCTTTACCTGGGGACCCTCACCTGGGGCTGAGGCCAGGAGTGACCCCTGGGATGACCCTAAATGACCCCTGAATGACCCTGACCCCTGTCCTTGTCCCCAGACTCTCTTCGCCGGCTACACCGACAACCTGGTGCGGGTGTGGCAGGTGACCATCGGCACCCGCTGAGCCCCGATCCGGCCGCTTTTCACCCCAAAAACGTCAATAAATGGCTGAGGCCCAATCCTGCCTTTTTTAACCCAAAAATGTCAATAAATGGCGATTTTTGGAGCTGGAGTCGCTGCGTGTTCCTGATGGGATTTTGGGGCAAAAAACCTCAAAAAGGGGGAAAATGCTGGTGACGTCACTGGGGTGGGATTTGGGGCTGTTCCTCGGTAAATTAATTTTTAAAAATCTCCACTTAATAAAAAACCCAAATTAATTTAAAAACCCCAAAATTGTGTAAGATATGAGGAACCTAAATTAATTTTAAAAACTCCCAAATTAAATAATTGCTATATATTAAATTAATTTCTAATAGTGAATAACTGCTAGGTGTTAATTTTTAAAAGTGATTAACTGCTAAGTATTATTTTTAATAGTAAATAACTGCTAAGTATTAAATTTTGCATAGTAAATAACTAAATATTAGTTTTTAGGAGTAAATAACTGCTAGATAATAATTTTAAAAATTAATAACTGCTAAATATTTTTAAAAGTAAATAATTGCTAGATATTAAATTAACTTTTAAAAGAAAATAACTGCCCTTGATACAACTTCTTTAATCTTTATTATTGACAAGTCATAAAACTAAAATCTCCGTTTAATTCTCATTTTTTTAGCCAAAAATATCCCGAACGAGCTCTGAAACGCCAACAAGGAAATTTCCCAAATCCACCAAAATTCAGGGAAAAACGTCAGGGGGAGGGGCAGGGGGAGGAGCTCCCAGGTGGGAAAGGATGCAGATGGAAATAACAAAAAAGGGAGGAAAAAAAAAAAAAAAAATTAAATTAAATTATTCCCAAGCCGGGAAGCCGGGGAGCTCCAGAGCTGCGGGGCGGGAACCCCGTAAAGTGCCAGAGGGGAGGGGAAAACCCAAAAACCCGGGATTTTCCCCAAAAAATGGCAAGGAAAGGGAGGAGCAAACAGCAGGGGGAGAACGGGGCTAGAACCCAAAAATCCAGGCACCGAAAAATGCGGATTTTGGGAAAGGAGGGAGGTTCAAATCTGACAGGATTTGGTCCCAAAATGTGGAAAAATTCCCGGGAAGGGCCCAAAATTGAACTGGGGGGGGGGCAGCTCCCAGTACTGGGACCGGAACTGAGACCGGATCCAGAACGGTTCCGAACGAAAATCACCTCAGCAAGGGCGGATTCTGCTCCAATTTAACCCAAAAATGGCTCCAAAGGGGTGGATTCTGCTCGAATTTAACCCAAAAATGGCTCCAAAGGGGTGGATTCTGCTCAAATTTAACCCAAAAATGGCTCCAAAGGGGTGGATTCTGCTTGTTTTAACCCAAAACCAGCTCCAGGGGGGCAGATCCTGTTCCATTTTAACCCAAAATTGGCTCCAAAGCAGCAGGGGTGGATTCTGCCCCATTTTAACCCAAAATTGGCTCCAAAGGGGAGGATTCTGTCCCATTTTAACCCAAAACCAGTTCCAAAGGCAGATCCTGCTCGATTTTAACCCAAGAATGGCTCCAAAAGGGCGGATTCTGCCCAGTTTTAACCCCAAACTGGCTCCAGATGGGAGGATCCTGCCCCATTTTAACCCAAAACCGGCTCCAAAGGGGCGAGCCCAAAACCAGTTCTAAAATGGCAGATCTTGCCCCATTCAACCCAAACCAAATTTCAAGGTGGGTCCTGCCCCACTTTAACCCAAAATTGGCTCCAAAGTGGCAGATCCTGCCCCATTTCAACCCAAAACCAGTTCCAAAGGCGCAGACCTTACCTCCTTCAAGCCAAACCCAACTCCAAGCTGGATCCTCCCCATTTCAACCCAAAACCCAATTCCAAGATGGATCCTGTCCCCTTTTAACCCAAAATTGGTTCCAAAGGGGCGGATCTTACCCCATTTCAACCCAAAACAAATTCCAAGACGGATTCTGCCCCCATTTCAACCCAAAACCAGTTCCAAAGTGGCGGTTTCTCCCCTTTTTAACCCAAAACCCAATCCCAAGGCGCTTCCCCACCTTGAGCTGCCCCGGCTCCGCGGCGCCGGATGATGAAGACGAGGAGGAAGAAGAGAAGGGAAAAGCAGAAGAAGATCAAGAACCTCAGGACCCAAACACCACCCCGAGTCCATCACCCCTTCTGAGCCCCCGTCGGGTGCGGATCTTGATGCGCGCGCCGCACGAGAAGGGGAGGATGAAGAGAAGGGAGAAGAAGAAGAACCTCAAGAACCTCGGGGCCCAAACACCTGCACAAGCCAGAGTCCATCCCCTCCCAGCCCATCGCCCCCTATCATCAGGTGCGGGTCTCGATGCGCGTGCCGCGGGCCAGCACGCGGAGGAGGAGGAGGAGGATGAAGACAAGGAAGAAGAAGAACCTCGGGGCCCAAACACCTGCACAAGCCAGAGTCCGACCCCTCCCAGTCCATCGCCCCCTATCATCAGGTGCAGATCTTGATGCGCGTGCCGCGGGCCAGCACGCGGAAGAAGGGGAAGACGCGCTGGCGGCAGCAGCAGATGTGGAAGGTGTGGATGTGGCTCATGCTCTCGGCGTTGTAGAAGCACAGCTGGCCGCGCTCGTAGTCCAGGTAGACGCCGAAGCGGCGCGGCTGCTCGGCGGGCGCCAGCGCCGTCTGCTCCGTGGCCGTCAGCGCCTGGTACTTCTTGCCCGAGGTGCCCAGCGCCCAGATCTCGCGCCGGGGCGGCGGCGGCGCGGGGCCGTGGGCGCCCTGGGGCCGCGCGCGGGCCGCTCTCGCGGGCGGCGCCCACGGCCCAGCCCCGGCGCCCGCCCACCTCCACCTCCCAGTAGTGGCGGCCGGCGGTGAAGCCGGGCGAGCCCAGCACGCACAGGTCGCCGCCGGCGGCGCCGGGGCCCGGGCGCGGCGGCACCGCGGGCTCCGCGCGCCGCTCCGACAGACGGACGCTGCGCCGGTCCGGGGACAGGCTGAGCCGCGGGGTGCGCCGTGGAGGGGTCCAGGGTCACGTCGGCTGCGGGGCGGGCGCGGGGTTAGGGGGGTTAGGGGGGTTTGGGGCGGGATTTGCAGCTCTTGAACATTGAATTTCCGCTCCCTCGACTTCCAAATTTTCACCCTTTTAACGCCAAAATTTCCGCTCCTTCAACCCCCAAATTTCCTAACTTTTAGTCCCAACTCTCACCTCTTCAACCCCATATTCCCATCTCTTTAACCCTAAATTTCCACTCCTTCAACCCCAGTGTTGGAGCATTTCCAGCCCTTTAATCCCAAATTTCCACTCTTTAAATTATTTCCAGCCCTTTAACACCAAATTTCCACTCCATCAATCCCCCGTTTCCTTATTTTTAATCCAAATTCTCTGCCTTTTAATCCCCATTCTCTCCTCTTCGACCCCATATTCCCATCCAATTAACACCAAATTTCCACTCCTTCAATTTCCAAATTTTCCTCCCTTTAACCCCCAGTTCCCAATTCCCACCCTTTTCAACCCAATTTCCAATCCCTTCAACCCCTAATTTCCAATCCCTCCAATCCCCAATTTCCACCCTTTTCACCCCAGAATTTCTACTCCTTTAAACAACAGATTTTCCCAACTCCAACCCCTTCAAAGCCCCAATTTTCACTCTTTTAACCCCAAATTTCCACCCCTTTAAGCATCAGATTTTCCCCTCTCCAACCCTCAGTTCCAACCCCTTTAAACCCCCAATTTTCACCCTTTTAACCCCAAATTTCCCCCTCCCCACCTTGGGGCACTTTGCTGAAGACCTTTTCCATCTTCCTCATCACCACGTCCTGCAGGAAGCAATTCCTGAACTTCCTCCCCACGTCCACCGGGATCATCTCGGGCTCCTGGAATTTGATGTTCTCACACCTGGAAAACGGGGGAAAAACGGCAGAAATTGGGATTCAGCTGCTCCAAGGTGCCCTCCGGGCCTTCCCGCTGCCCCAAAAATCCCAAACCGGCCCCAAAATCCCCCAAATTTCCCAAACCAGCCCCAGAATCCCCGCTGGGGACGGGGACTCACCTGATGAAGGTGCCTTTGATGTCCTGGGAGGTGCCAAACACAGAAGGGAAAAGAAAAAAAGTGAAAATTTTAATGAGGATTTGGGTTGGTCCTGTGGGATTCTGTTTTAACCCAAAATTGGCTCCAAAGGGGCGGATTTTACCCCATTTTAACCCAAAACTGAGGATCTTGCCCCATTTTAACCCAAAATTGGCTCCAGAGGGGTGGATCTTGCCCCATTCTAACCCAAACCCAATTCCACGGTGGATCTTCCCCCATTTTAACCCAAAATCAGTTCCAAATGGGCAGATTTTGCCCTGTTTTAACTCAAACCCAATTCCAAGGTGGATCCTGCCCCATTTTAACCCAAAATCAGTTCCAAATGGGAGCATTTTGCCCTATTTTAACCCAAACCCAATTCCAAGGTGGATTGTGCCCCATTTTAATCCAAAATTGGCTCAGAAGGGGTGCATTTTGCCCCATTTTAACCCAAAATTGGCTCCCCACAGCCTCAGTCTCGCTGATCAGGGGCTGCAGAGGTGCTGCCCTCTCCTGCAGCACTGTCACCCCTCAATCCCCGTTCCCCAGTCCCAGTTTACCCCAGTTTACCCCATTTTCACCCCATTTTCCCCCACTTTAACCCCACCTTGAGCAGCTGCAGCCCGTCCTGCCTGCCCGCGGCCTCGGCCTCGCTGATGAGGCGCTGCAGGGCCGCCCCGCGCTCCTCCAGCGCGCCCAGGTTGCGCTGCTGCCGCGCCTGCAGCGCCTGGTGCCGCTCCTGCAGCTGCCGCAGCAGCAGCAGCTGCTCCCCGGCCAGGAACTGCTGCAGCTCCTCGAAATCGGCCTCCAGCTCCTGCATCTCCGCCTGCATCTGCTCCTGCGGGGGGAAAAATGGGGTGGCGAGAGGGTTTGCGGGTTTTTAGTAGCGGATTGACGGGTTGGAGCGAGGATTTCCAGGGTTTTAACCCCAAATTTCTGTGGTGGAGTGATGATTTCCAGTCCTAGGACACCAAATTTCTGCGTTGGAGCAATGATTTCCACTCCTTTAACCCCAAATTTCCACTCCTTTGACACCAAAGCTGGGGTTGGAGCAACGATTTCCACTCCTTTAACCCCAAATTTCTACTCCTTTAGCCCCAAACTTGGGGTTAGACCAACAATTTCCAGCCTTTTAACCCCAAATTTCAGTGTTGGAGCAAAGATTTCCAGGGTTGGAGTGACAATTTCCAGCCTTTTAACCCCAAATTTCCACTCCTTTAACCCCAAAGTTGGTGTTGGAGCATTTCCAGCCTTTTAACCCCAAATTTCCACTCCTTCAACAATGATTTCCAGCCCTTCTCCCTTAATGGAGAGAAATGAAGAATTGAGAATTGAGAATGGAAGTTCAGGGGACAAAACGGTGCAGAAAATGGGATTTTAGTGCCCTGGCACTGGTTGAAAAGGGACAAAATGGTGCAGAAAATGGGGTTTTAGTGCTCTGGCACTGTTTTTTGGGCTGAAAAGGAATAAATTTGTGCAGAAAATGAGATTTGAGTGTCCTGGGACTCTTTTTTTGGGCCGAAAAGGGATGAATTGGTGCACAGCTCACCCTGAGCAGGGAGATTTTCTCCTCCTCGCTGGATTTCTGTTTCAGCACCGCGTCCAGCTGCCGGCGCAGGGGCTCCAGGTGGCTCTGGAGCTTGGTCTGGGGGAGAGGAGGGGGCTCAGGCTGGGGATTCTGACCCCCAAAAACCCCGGAAAACCACCCAAAACCACCCAAAACCCAGAGAAACGCCAAAAAACCCCCAAACCTCAAATCCCCCTCAATCCCCAGCCACTGAACCGCTCCAGCCAGCGCTGCCCCTGTAACCCTCGTGCCCCAAACCCCCCAAAACCCCAAACAAACCCCCAAAAAACCCCACAAAAACCTCAAAACTCCCCAGATTTTCACCTTGCACTCCTGCAGCGCCTCGTCGAGCGGCAGCACGCTGTGCTGCTTGTGCCCCCGCGCCTCGCGGCACACCACGCAGACCCCGCATGTAAACCCCTTCAAACCCTCCAAACTCCCCCAAAAACACCCCAAACACCCTAAAAACCCCAAATTCTCCCTTTTTCCCCAAACCTTGCACTCCTGCAGCGCCTCGTCGAGCGGCAGCACGCTGTGCTGCTTGTGCCCCCGCGCCTCGCGGCACACCACGCAGATGGGCGCCAGGTCCTGCTCGCAGAAGAGCTTGAGGGGCTCGCGGTGCTTGGGGCAGAGCTCGGGGGGCCCGCCGGGCGCGGGGCCGGGCTCGGGGGCGGCGCCGGCGGCTCCGGTGGCGGTGCCGGTGGCGCCGGGGCCCGGGTGCAGCTGGCGGATGATGTGCACCATGTTGGCCAGCTGCAGGTTGGGCCGGAAGCTGCGCTGCGAGAACGACTTGCGGCACTGCGGGCACGTGAAGGCCGCGGGGCCTTCCTCGGCGTCCTCATCCTCATCCTCCTCTTCCTCCTCCTCCTCGTCCTCGGCCTCCTCCTCCTCCTCCACGTCCTCCTCCATGGCGTCCTCGTCGTAGCCCAGGTAGAGCCCGCCGCCCTCCGCGCCCTCGGCCCAGGCGGCGCCGCCTTCGTCCTCATCCTCCTCCTCCTCGTCCTCGGCGGGGTCTCCCCACAGCTCGCCTTCCTCCTCCTCATCCTCCTCCTCCTCCTCTTCCTCCCACATGTCCTCCTCCTCCTCCTCCTCCTCCACGCCGTCCTCCTCCTCCTCCTCCTCGTGCTCTACATCCAGCTCGTCTTCCTCCAGCTCTTCCTCCTCTTCCTCCTCCTCCTCCTCCTCGAGCTCGGAGCGCTCCGGGCCGGGCTCGGTTCCGCCGCCGCCGCCGCGGGCCCAGAGGCGGGAGATGCAGCCGCGGCAGAAGTTGTGCCCGCAGCCGATGGACACCGGGTCGGCGAAGTAATCCAGGCAGATGGCGCAGATCGCCTCCTCCTGCAGCGTCTCCACCGGGTCCGGCCGCAAGGAACCGGGGCCGCCCAGCGCCAGCGGCGCCGCCATGCCCGGGGGGCGCCTTCCTCCTCCTCCTCCTCCTCTCTTCTTCCTCCTCCTCCGCCCGGCTCAGTCCCCCGGCCCGGGCCGGGCCCCTCTAGGTCTCACCGGGCCCCGCTAGGCCTCACCGGGACCCGCTAGGCCTCACCGGGCCTCCTCACCGGGCCTCCTCACCGGGCCTCGCCGCCGCGGTCCCCCCGCGCTCTCAGGATTCTGGAGGAGCCGCTCGGTGCTCGCTGAATGTCGCCCGGGTCCTGCTCGGTGCCCGCTCGGTTCCCCCCGGTTCTCTTCGGTTCCGTCCGGTTCCTCCCGGGCCGCGCTCGCCCGGCGGCGGCTCCGCCACAGACGGGAAAGGCCGCGGAACTTCCGCCTTCCGGCTTAGGCCATGCCTGTTCCGCCCAATATGACAGGAAGTGGCTCCTGTTGCCGGCGTTTGTCTACCCACGCGACTCGTTGGTCTGGGAGGACTGGGAGTGGAACCGGAAGTGGGCCACTGCCGGATTTTCCCGCGCCCAGCTCAACCCGAGGCGCTCCGAGCTCCCTGGTCCGGGTTCCGCTTCTTTTCCGGGTCCTGGTCCCGCTCCGGTTCCCCCCAGCCGCGCTCGCCTGGCGGCGGCTCCGCCACACACGGGAAAGGCCGCAGAACTTCCGTCTTCTGTTTGGGACCCCGCCTCTTGCGCCCAACGTGACAGGGAGTGATTCTGGTTGCCGAGCAACGGCGGAAGTGCAGGCTTCGCCGCTTCCGCCAGGGTTTGGCTAGCCACGCAACTCGTTGGTCTTGGAGGACTGTGGGCGGCGCCATCTTGGCGGGGCGGGTTTGAGGGCGGGGCCGGGGCGGGGCATTGGCGGCTTTCCCCGCCCTCAGCGCAGCCCGGGGCGCTCCGAATCCCTCGGTTCCGGTTCTGGTCCCGGTTCTTGTCCCGGTCTCGGTTCCGGTTCTGGTCCCGGTTCCTGTCCCGCTCCCGCTCAGGTATTTTTGCCCTTTTTACCCAAAATCCCCTCTTTTCCCCATGGTTTTCCCTTTCCTGGTCTCACTCAGGTATTTTTTCCTTTTTTACCCAAAATCCCCCATTTTCCCCGCGCTTTTCCCTGTCCCGGTTCCAGTCCCGGTTCCGGTTCCTGTCCCGGTCAGGATCCCGGTCCCTCTCGGGTATTTTTTCCCATTTTACCCAAAATTCCTCATTTCGGCCGCGGTTTTCCCTGCCGGCGCGGCGGCCGACGCTCAGCGTTTCTGTAGTGTAGTGGTTATCACGTTCGCCTCACACGCGAAAGGTCCCCGGTTCGAAACCGGGCAGAAACACTTCCCTTTTCCTTCCCGTCTCTTTTTTTTCTTTCTTTTCTTCCCTTTTCCCCTTATTTTTTCCCCCTCGCTCCGGCACTTTGAGCTCATCTGAGCCCTTCTCCCCTCATTTTTCTTTGCGTAATTTTGAATCTCAGCTCTGCTTGCCCTCCCTGCTTTCTCCAGCCAAACTTTCCTTCATCATCCCCAAAAATCCACCGTCCCTCACGCCCTCCTCCTCCTCCTCTTCATCCCCAAAAATCCACCATCCCTCACGCCCTCCTCCTCCTCCTCCTCTTCATCCCCAACATCCACCATCCCTCACGCCCTCCTCGTCTTCATCCCCAGGTCCCAGCACCCACAGGGGAGGAAGCACACCCTCCTCCTCCTCCTCCTCCTCATCCCAAATATCCAACACCCCTGACATCCTCCTCTTTTTCATTCCCCAGGTCCCAGCGCATCCTCTTCCTCCTCATCTCCAATATCCAGGATCCCCGAGGGAGGAAGCACACCCTCCTCCTCCTCCTCATCCCCAATATCCAGGATCCCCGAGGGAGGAAGCACACCCTCCTCCTCCTCCTCCTCCCCAATATCCAGGATCCCAAAGGGAGGACGCTCACCCTCCTCCTCCTGTTCTTCATCCCCAGCACCCGTAAGGGAGGAAGCACACCCTCCTCCTCCTCCTCGGGCCCCATGGCGCTCCCCAGCCCCGCCGAGCAGCTCCGCGCCGCCGCCTCGTGCCCGGTGTGCCTGGAGCTGTTCCGCGACCCCGTCTCGCTGCGCTGCGGCCACAACTTCTGCCGGGGCTGCGTGGAGCGCTGCGGGCCGGGCCCCGGGGCGACGGCGGGGCCGCTCTGCTGCCCGCAGTGCCGGGACGCGGCGCCGGGCGGCGGGAGCGGCGGCCTGAGGCCGAGCCGGGAGCTCGGGCACATCGCGGGCATCGCCCGGGAGCTGCTCCCGGCGCTGCTCCCGGCGCCGCCGCCGCCAGCGGGGACACCGGGGACACCGGGGGACGGCTCCGTGTGCGGGCGGCACCGGGAGCCGCTGCGGCTCTTCTGCCGCGAGGAGCGGGCGCTGCTGTGCGCCGAGTGCGCGCGGGAGCGCCGGGAGCGGCACCGGGAGCGGCACCGGGAGCGGCACCGGGAGCGGCACCGGGAGCAGCAATGGGGACAGCAGCGGGAACAGGACCGGGAGCAGGACCGAGAGCAGGACCGGGAGCAGCAATGGGGACAGCAATGGGAGCAGGACTGGGAACGGCACCGGGAGCAGCACCGGGAGCAGCAAGGGGAACAGCGGGAACAGCCGGAACAGCAGCGGGGACAGCAGCGGGAACAGCAGCGGGAGCAGGACCGGGAGCAGGACCGGGAGCAGCAATGGGGACAGCAATGGGGACAGCAACGGGAGCACCGGGAGCAGCACCGGGAATGGCACCGGGAGCAGCACCGGGAGCAGGACCGGGAGCAGGACCGGGAGCAGCAATGGGGACAGCAATGGGGACAGCAACGGGAGCACCGGGAGCAGGACCGGGAGCAGGACCGGGAGCAGCACCGGGAGCAGGACCGGGAGCAGGACCGGGTGGTGCCCATCGAGGAGGCGGCGCGGGAATACCGGGTGAGAGCCCTGGGGACAGGGACAGCCAGGGGATGCGGACACTCGGGATGGCGACATCCCTGACAGTGCCACTCTGGGATGGGGACACTGAGATGGGGACAGCCAGCATGGGGACAGCTGGACAATGGGGACACCGGGAGTACCGGCTGAGAGCCCTGGGGACACTCTGGGGACAGGGACAGCCCTGACAGTGCCACTCAGGGGATGGGGACACCCAGGAGCTCCTCCCCTCCCTGGACGTGAGGCTGGCTCCGGCTCAGCTCCTCGCTCCTTCTTGGAAAAATATTATTATTATTATTATTATTATTATTATTATTATTATTATTATCATCATCATCATCATCATCATCATCATCATCATCATTATCATTATCATTATATTGTTGTTGTTGTTATTGTTGTTATTGTTATTTCCAAGCTCCTTCTTCTTGCGCAAAGCTTCTCCCATCTCATACAAGGGATAGAGGAAATTTTGGTGGGAAAACAGAATTTTCTCAGCCCCTCTGAGTTCACTTTTTATTTCCCTGCAGGAGCAGATCCAGAGCTGCCTCCAGGCTTTGAAGGAGGAGAGAGAAAAATTCCTGGAAAGCCGAAAATCCGGAGCTTGGAGGAGCCTGCACCTGGTGAGAACAGCTTGGGGGCCGGGTTGGATCTGGGGTTTGGGTCCCTCCCTCTGCCCCAGAGCTGTTTTGAGGCCAAACCTCCCGAATTTGGCTCACGGAGCTTTGGGTTTATCAGCTGGGGTTCAGCTGGGGCTGCACCAGGGAGATAATGAGGGGAGGGAGGGGAGGGAGGTGCCAGGGAAATCCACAAACACCAGAGGTTTGTGCCCAAAAAGGAGACAGGAAAATAAATTAATCCCCAAACACCAGAGGTTTGTGCCCAAAAAGGAGACAGGAAAATAAATTAACCCCCAAACACCAGAGGTTTGTGCCCAAAAAGGAGACAGGAAAATAAATTAACCCCCAAACACCAGAGGTTTGTGCCCAAAAAGGAGACAGAAAATTCCTTTTTCCTTTTTTTTGGCTTTATTCAAATTAAGGGAGAGGCCATGGGGCATTCCTCTGGGATCTCTCAGATTTTTGGAGGACATTGCCTCCTTTTTATCCCAATTTCCCTCTCTTTTTCCCCATTTCTGAGGTACCTGAGAGGTTCAGACTTCCCAAAAGGAATATCACCACAACATTCATTTTAATACCTGAAAAGCCAGCCCTAAAATCCGCGTTTTTTCACCCAGAACAGGACGCGGGGTGAGCAGTGATCCCGACGTGATGAACATCACCACAGCGTTCATTTCAATGCCATAAAAAGCCAACCCTAAAATCCGCGTTTTTCACCCAGGACAGGATGCGGGACGAGGGGCAGCACCTGGCGCGGGAGTTCCGGGAGCTGCGGCGCTCCCTGGAGGAGCAGCAGTGGTGACCCCGACGTGATGAACATCACCACAGCGTTCATTTCAATGCCATAAAAAGCCAACCCTAAAATCCGCGTTTTTCACCCAGGACAGGATGCGGGACGAGGGGCAGCGCCTGGCGCGGGAGTTCCGGGAGCTGCGGCGCTCCCTGGAGGAGCAGCAGCGCCTCCTGCTGGCGCAGCTCGGGGAGCTGGAGGCGGCCATGGCCCGGGGCTGGGAGCAGGCGGCGGGAAAGGTCTCGGAGGAGCTGTCCCAGCTGGACACGCTCATCTGGGAGATGGAGGGGAAATTCCAGCAGCCCCCGAGCCGATTCCTGCAGGTGGGAGCCCCCGGGAGGGCTGGGATTGGGAGGGAGAAAGAGGAATAAATAAAATTCAAAATTAAAAATTCAGTGCCAAAATCGTCCCCTCAGGAGCTCCCCTGGTGCCTTTACCAGGTGGGACAGAGTTGGCACACCTCTGGGAAGTGGTTTGGTGTGGATTAGGATGGGTCCCCTTAAAGCCCCCAAAATCCCCAAATAAATACCCCAAAATCCCCCTGAAAAATCCCCCCAAAATCCCCCCAAAAAACACCCAAAATCCCCAAATAAACCCCCAAAATCTACCCAAAAAATCCCCCCCAAAATTCCACAAGAATTCCCCCCAAAAAAAATCCCCAAAACCCCCCAAACCTCCCCCCCCAAAAAACCCCACCAAAAAAGCCCCAAAAATCACTGAAAACATCACCAAAAATCACTGAAAAATCACAAAAAAAAAATCACCAAAAAATCACCAAAAAAAAAATCTCCAAAAACCCACCAAAAATTAAAAAAAAATCCCAAAAACCCTCCAACCCAAACCAGGCCAGAGTTCTTTGATCCTGGGATTTGTAGGATCACAGATCGCTGTTCCTCCTGTTTAACCATCTCCTCTCTCCTCCCACCTTCAGGACATCCAACAGCTCCTGCACAGGTGAGGCAGCTCCTTCTGCTCCTCTGGGTGAAATTCCCTCAAATTCCCACTCAAATTCCCACTCAAATTCCCACTGAAATTCCCACCCAAATTCCCACTGCACTGCTCCGGGCTCGGGAATTTGGATCTGGGGGGAAGGAAACTGCCCAGGAAGGGCAGGGAAAATATTTTATTTAATATTTTATTTATTATTTTATTTAATATTTTATGTAATATTTTATTGTTCCTGGGAGAATATTTAATGAGAATAAAATTAACCATTGGATTGGGGGATTTTGCCCCTTTTTTTGCCCCCTTTTTGTCACTTTTTTCCCCTTTTTTTTGGCCCATTTTTTGCCCATTTTCCCCCTTTTTTTGCCCATTTTTTGGCCCCGTTTTTGGCAGCTGTGAGACGATGAGGTTCCAGCCCCCGGCTGAGATCTCCCCCGAGCTGGAGAGGAGCCTGGAGGATTTCGCCCAGAGGAACGTCCTGGTGAGGGGCACCTTGAGGAGATGCCAAGGTGGGACAGGGTGGGAAATCCGGGAGGAATGGGGCAAAATCCGGGGTCATTTTGGGGGGGTATCTGTCAGAAATGGGGTTATTTTGTGGGATTCCTGGGAAAAATTGGGTTATTTTGTGAAATTCCTGGCAAAAATGGGATTATTTTGTGGGATACCTGGGAAAAATGAGATTATTTTGTGGGATTCCTAACGGAAATGGGGTTATTTTGTGAGATACCTGGCAGAAATTGTGTAATTTTGTGGGATCCCCGACAGAAATGTTTTTTGGGGTTTTTTTGGGATATCCAGGAACTTTTCACCTGAGGGTTTTCGTGGGCCAAAACCAGCTGGGAAGTGGAGAAGAGGGAAAAAACAGCACAGGTCTCACCCAAAAATCAGATTTGGGGTGGGAAAATCAAATCCCAAAGATCGGAAAAGCCGGGGAGGGGACAGAGAGGGGATAAATCCCCAAATCCTGGGGGTGAGTTTGGCTGGGCCAGGGGTTTATCCCAGGGATAAAGGCAATTTTTGACCCCAAATCCTTGAATTCTCTCTCCCCAGACAGCCTCATGTTCCTGCTGCAGGAGCCGGGTGAGTTTGGGGCAGGAAATTCCAGATTTGGGTTTTTGGGAGAGGCTCCCGTGGGAGGGGACACCAAGGGTGACACCCTGGCTGTGTGCAAACCCAAAACATCCCAAAAAGAGAATTTTCCTCCCTTTTCCTGCCCGGGAATTCCACACTGTGGAACGGGAGCGGGTTGGGATTCGGGGGATTTTTCCCCTTTTTCAGAATGGCATTTTTCAGGGTTTTTTTTCCTTTTTTTCAGAATGGCATTTTTCAGGGGATTTTCCCCTTTTTTCATGGGATTTTTTTCAGGGGATTTTTCCGGGGATTTTCCCTTTTTTCAGGAGTTTTTTCCGGGAATTTTCACCCTTTTTCAGGGCATTTTTCAGGGCATTCCCCCCCCTTTTCAGGGGATTTCCCTCCCTTTTCAGGGGATTTTTTCAGGGCATTTTTCAGGGCATTCCCCCCCCCTTTTCAGGGGATTTTCCCCTTTTTCAGATGGGGATTTTTCAGGGTTTTTTTTTTCCCTTTTTCAGAATGGCATTTTTCAGAAGGGCATTTTTCAGGGGATTTTTCCCTTTTTCAGATGGGGATTTTTCAGGGTTTTTTTTTTCCGTTTTTCAGAATGGCATTTTTCAGAAGGGCATTTTTCAGGGGATTTTTCCCTTTTTCAGAAGGGCATTGTCAGGGGTTTTTTTTGGGCATTTTTTCAGGGGATTTCCCCCCTTTTTCAGAAGGGCATTGTCAGGGGATTTTTCCGGGGTTTTCCCCCTTTTTCCGAAGGGCATTTTCCAGAATGCTGACCCCCCCCTCCCCACCCCTCCGTGTCCCCGCAGCCTCGCTCACCCTGGACCCCGACACCGCCCACCCTCACCTGCACCTGTCGGCCGACGCGCGGGAGGCGCGGGGGCAGCTCCGGCCCCGCGACGCCCCCGACCACCCCGAGCGCTTCGACTTCGAGCCCTGCGTGCTGGCCCGGGGCGGCTTCACCTCGGGCCGGCATTTCTGGGAGGTGGAGGTGGGCCAGGGCGGGGTGTGGGCGCTGGGGGTGATGCGGGAGTCCTCCCGCAGGAGGGGCCCCCTCAGCCTGACCCCCAAGGAGGGCGTTTGGGCGCTGGAGGCCTTCCACTCGCTGACGTCGCCCCGCGCCAGGCTGCGCCTGCGCCCGCCGCCGCGCCGGCTCCGCGTGGCGCTGGACTACGAGGGGCGCCGCGTGGCGTTCTTCAGCGCCGGCGACGACGTGCCCATCCTCGAGTACACCCGCGCCGCCTTCCGCGGAGAGCGGCTCCGGCCCTGGTTCAAGATGGGCCTGGGCGCGCGGCTGCTCGAGGTGACGCGCGGCGAGCGCTGCCAGGACCGCGCCGTGGCCGGCAGGGTCGTGTGCCCCCTGGACTGGGTGGGATTCGGGTTCTCCATGCGGATCTGCTCCTGAGGGGATGAGTCCCAGGTGATTCCAACCCTTTGAGTCCTGGATTGGGTGGGATTCGGGTTCTAGATGAGGATCTGCTCCTGAGGGAATGAATCCTGAATGATGCCACCCCTCTAAGTCCTGGACTGGGTGGGATTCAGGTTCTCCATGAGGATCTGCTCCTGAGGGGATGAGTCCCAGGTGATGCCGCCCCTCTGAGTCCTGGACTGGGTGGGATTCAGGTTCTCGATGAGGATCTGCTCCTGAGGGGATGAGGGGATGAGTCCCAAGTGATGCCGCCCCTCTGAGTCCATCGGGAGGTCTGAGATGGCCCCAGGAGGAGCCCGGTTTGGTGTGTGGGGTTTTTACCTTGTTGTGCCCTTGGTGGGATGGATCCTCCCCAATTTCCTCTTTTCCCAAAGTTTCAGAACCCAGAAATTCCTCTGGCTACCCTGGAGGACTCGAGCTCATTCCCAGGGGGCTCAGAGACCCTGGCACAGAGCCCAAGACCCCCGTGCCTTTGATTGGGAAAAACAATTACCAACCTTTATATGGAGAATTACAAGCCACGAAAGTTTAAGTGGAATGATAGTGAATTTATCACAGGGTGAAAAAATAGATTTTTGGGGTTTTTAGAATGGGACAAGATGGAGGAATCTGGGCGTGTCCAGCCTTTCTTCTTGGCCTGCGTCTTCTGCTGTGATGTTGGCACTTTTGGTTTGCCTTAGAGAAGAAGCTCATTGTGTATTTAATTTTTATTTAATTTTAATATTGTAGGTTTTTTTATTTTTAATTTTAATATTGTAGTTAATTTAAGTATTGTAGTTTTAAATAGTGTGTGTGTAAATATTGTAATTTTTTGTATAAAAAGATAACACCACCCTGGGGGCGGGCAGAGTGCCTCTGTCTGTCCTGCTGAGAGGACCTCGGCTGGACGGCAGAAATAATTTTATAGATAAAATAAATAAAAATAAATAAAATAAACAACCTTGAGAATGAGAAATGAAGAGTTCTGACTCCTTCTTGACTGAGAAAAGAGACTTTTTAACTTATCTTGGGGTCATTCTGAGCAGCAGAGACCCCAAGACCAAAATGTTTTTTGTCCAGGGGGCGTCCTGAGCTCTTCACCCCTCACTTTGGGGGCGGTTTCCACATTCCTAGCATTTGTAATTTTATTTTTCTCAAATAAAAGGATGTTTCGTGGTTTCCTGTGTTTTATTTTTCTCAACTAAAAGGATGCCTCCCCACCGGGATTTCCTCTGGATTTTTGAGTCTCTGGGTGATAAATCAGGAAAATCCACATGGGATGAGGAAACCTCGCTGAGCTTCCTCCTCCCCAGCCGCTCACACCCAATTTTCACTTTATTTACCCATGCAAACCCAATTTATCCACTCACACCCAATTTTCACTTTATTTATCCCCAAAACCCCAATTTTTACTTTATTTATCCCCAAAAAATGCTGGGGAGGGATGAGGTGGGACCAGCCCCAGGGCCGGCGGTGCCTCAGCCTGGGCAGGGGCAGGACACGAATTCTGGCCATTTCTGCTGTTTTCACAGACATCAATTTCCTCAAGAACACGCAATTTTCTTCCGAGGAAACCCAAAAGAGGAAGCGGCAGCAGCGAAACTGCCCCAAAATTAATTCCGGAACCGAGAAGAGGAACCGGGAGCGACGCTGGGCCCGGAAAAACCGGCACGGGATGGGTTGGGGACTTTCCCCTTTTTCCCTTGGATTTGCCCCATTTCTGGTCCCACTCAGCCCCAGGAGCTCCTCGCCCACCCGGATCCCATTTCTCCAGGGTTTTTGGGGATCCTTTGGGTGCAGGAGCTACTCACCCACCCGGGTCCTGTTTCTCCAGGGTTTTTTTGGGATGATTTGGGTGCAGAAGGAGCGGGGCGGAGCAGCTGGAGGGATGAAAACCTGGAATTCTGATGAGGAAAAGCCGGGAGAGCCCAAGGGGGACCCGAGGCGTGGCACGGATCCACCCGGGACAGGGAGGGAGAGCCGGGAAGGACCAAACCCGGCCGGGTCCGGATCCCCAGGGAGGGAATTCCAGCCGGGATTCGGCTTCGTGAGCCGGGGGAGGAAGACTCCGAGGAAGGAGAGCGGCCCTGGAGGACCTGGTAGGTGCCACCTGCTGACCCTGGGGACATTTGGGAAGAATTTGTCACAATTTGGGCAGAATTGGACCCAACTGGGGCAGAATTTGTCCCAATTGGGACAAAATTTGTCCTGATTTGGGCAGAATGTGTCCCAATTTGGGCAGAATTTGTCCTGATTTGGGCAGAATTTACCCCAATTTGGGCAGGATTTGACCCCATTTGGGCAGAGCTTGACCCCATTTGGACAGAATTTGACCCAGTTTGGGCAGAGTTTGTCCCAATTTGGGCAGAATTTGATCCGATTGGGGCAGAATTTGACTCCATTAGGGCAGAATTTGATCTACTTTGGGCAGAATTTTACCTGATTTGGGCAGGGATCTGTGGGGATTTGAGTCAGGGTTTGACTCCAGGGTTTTTTTCCCCATGGGAAATTCCTTTCCATGAGTTCCTGGTGGTATTTCCCACCCCATTTTTCCTTATTTTTGCAATTTAAAAGCCCTACTGCCCAAATTCTGTCAAATTCTGCCCAAAATTGAGCTCCTCTCACTCCCACAGCTGCAAGATCTGAAAAATGAGCTGGAGAAGAGGCAGGCGAAAAAAACCCCGGAGATTTCCCACCAGGAAACCCCAGAACAGGGTCAGGAGGAGAAGAACCAGCAGCAGGTGAGGGAATTCTCCTGTTCTGAGGGAAAATCTGGGGAAAAGGGAATTAAACCCCCCTGGGAGGGCTGGCGGTTCCCGAAATTCCCGAATAATTCCATTTTCTGTGATTTTGAGGGATCTCAGGCTGAGCTGCCTCTTGTTTCTCTCTTCCCCCAGGATGTGAAGAGCTCCATCAGCAGGTTTGTGATTTCTTCTCCCTGGAAAATCTTTTCCACGAGTTTTCCCTGGAGGAATGGAGGAGGGAACTCGGAACTCAGCTCCTTTTGGGATGTGCTGATCCGCTGGGATCTGGTCTCAAAAATCACAAAATAATTTAAAACACTTGGCTCTTTGCTCCGGCCCAAAATTCCCCCGACAAATTTCTTCCTTCCTCATAAAAAATTTAGAAAAAAATTAGAAAAAAAGTTAGGTTTAGAAAAATGAGAAAAAAAATAGGTTTAGAAATAATTTAGGTTTAGAAAAAAAGAAAATTTAGGTTCAGAAAAGGAAATTAATCCAACAGGGAAATCTGGCCTTTGATCTCCTGGATTCCCAAGGGAAAGGGGGGAAATTAAATCCCAAAATTCCAGCAGCACCAGCCCTCATTGCTGGCGGCTCCTGAGAAGTGTCAGGGGGGGTTTTGTCGGTTTTGTTTTAATTTATTTCTAATTCCAGGTGTGGGAAAGTGACTTTCCAGCTGCCCCTGGACGCGGCTCCGGGGCTGGAAGAGCGAGTTTGTCACTTCTCGTGGAGGAGCAGCGCCCTGAAGGAAACCCTGAGGAAGCTCCAAGGTACCCAGTGGGAGAACAAAAACAGATTTAAATTGTATTTTGGGAGAGCTGGAGGAGCTGAGCTGCCCTTCTCCCATCCTGGACCCCGACACGGCGCACCCCCAGCTGGCGCTGTCGCAGGACAGGAAGAGCATTTGGTCCAAAGGCAGGGGAGGAAAACCCTTACAAAATCACAAATTAGCACTCCAAATTAGGAAAACACACCCCAACACTGACCCCAGCTCTGTCCCCCCACAGCCAGCGTGACCCTGGACCCCAACACAGATGGGAAGAGCATTTGGTTTAAAATGGGGGGAGGAAAACCCTTGCAAAATTACAAATTAACATCCAATTAACATGACAATTAATCCCCCAGCACTGACACAGCTCTGTCCCCACAGCCAGCGTGACCCTGGACCCCGACACGGCGCACCCCGAGCTGGTGCTCTCCGAGGACGGCAAGAGCGTTTGGCGCGGATCCTCGCCCCGCCTGCTCCTGGACCGCCCTGAGCGCTTCGACCACTGGCCCTTCGTGCTGGGCCGCCAGGGCTTCGCGTCCGGGCGCCACTGCTGGCACGTGGACGTGGGCGACGGCGGCGACTGGGCCGTGGGCGTGGCGCGGGACTCGGTGCCCAGGAAGGGGCGGCTGAGCCTGGGCCCGCAGGGCGGGATCTGGGCCCTGGAGAAGTGGGGCGCGCAGCTGCGGGCGCTGACGGCGCGCAAGGCGACCCCGGTGGCGCCGCGGTGGCTGCCGCGCCGGGTCAGCGTGCACCTGGACTGCCACGGCGGCTCCGTGGCCTTCCTGGACGCCGAGGACGGGGCGCTGCTCTTCGTCTTCTCCCGGGCGGCCTTCGGCGGGGAGAGGCTCCGGCCCTGGCTCTGGGTGGTGGGGGCCCGGTCGCGGCTGCGCGTGTGGCCCTGAGGGGAAACGCCCCCCAAAATTCACAGAAAATTGGGTGGGTTTGGGTGTGGGTTACAGTTAGTGTTAGGTTAAGGTTAGTTTGGGGTTTGGGTTTGGGGTTAATATTAGGGTTAGTTTCGGGTTAGAGTTAAGGTTAGAGTTAGGTTAGGGTTAGAGTTAAGATTAGGGTTAGGTTAGGGTTAGGGTTAGGGTTTGGATTTGGGTTTGGATTTGGGTTATGGGTAGGCTTTAGCTTAGCTTTAGGGTTTAACCCATTTGGTTAGGGTTACAGTTAGCATCAGGGTTAGGTTAGGTTTAGGGTTAGGCTGGCGTTAGGAGTAGGGTTAACGTTCGGTTTAGGGTTAAGGTTATGTTAGGGTTAGGGTTAGGTTTAAGATTAGGGTTAATTTTAGGGGAAAATGAGGCACTAAACAGGGAAGGATCTGTGGAGAAGGAACTGTGGGTCAGAGTAATTTGGAAGAAGGGGAAAATGGGAGAAATTGGAATGGAAAGGCCAATTTTTCCAAGTCTTGCCTGTCTGGCTGTAGACAATCCCACCTCCAAACCAAGGACTCTAAAGTTACATTTTTTTATGTAATAGTGGAGTTGGTCTTTTCTTTCTGAAAAAGGTCCCTGTGGTGACCATGTCTGTGGATTCCATGTTTTATATAGTTAATAATAAAAATAATAATTAATAATAATTTTTAAATTGTGATTTCCCCCTCTGTGTCCTTCCTGAGTGCCAGCAGTGGGACGTGGCCTCCAGGGAGAAGGGACAGGGACAGTCCCTGGGACACCTGCTCGGGGCTTGTGGCTCTTCCAGGGCACAAACACAAATGGGGTTTAATTAAACAAATTAAATTAACTAAACAAATTAAACAAATGGGGTTTAATTAAACAAATTAAATTAACTAAACAAATTAAACAAATGGGGTTTAATTAAACAAATTATGTTCAATTAAACAAATGGGGTTTAGTTAAACAAATGGGGTTTCATTAAACAAAATTCCAGCTTGATCTCGACACCCAGCGGCAGCAAACACCAGACAGAGAAGTTGAAACATGCAAATTTTGGGTTTTTAATTAATCCAAAGCCAGAGGGGAGGAGAGAAAAGGGATTGGGGTGGCGCAGGACGGGGTGGGACAGAGGTAGCTCCGTTTTCAGCCCCCAGATTTGGGGGTGACACCTCAGGCCAGCGACCCTGAGGGATGCTCAGCGACTCCAGCAGCCACAAATCCCCGGGAGAGCCGGGAATGGTGAGAAAACCCCCGGATTTGGGGGCGCTCAGGGGCACAGGGTGATGCGGGCGCCCTCTCCCCACACCAGGAACCAGGGGCGGACGCTCTGCCCCTGGAACGAGGCCGCCGGGAAGGCGAAGATCAAACTCCTCTCGTCGGCATCGAAAAACGCCACCTGGCCGCTCTCGTAGTCCAGGGCCACCCTCACCCTGCCGGGCACCCGGGCGAGGAACAGCGGGACGCGCTCCAGGGAGGTGAGAGCCCAGAACTGGCCCTGGCAGAGCCCCATGGACCAGAGCTCCCACTCGGAGCCCCCAGGGGTCTCTGTCCCACTCCCGGGGGTCTCTGCCCCATTCCAAGGGGTCTCTGCCGCATTCCCGAGGGTCTCTGTCCCACTCCCGGGGGTCTCTGCCCCATTCCAAGGGGTCTCTGCCGCATTCCCGAGGGTCTCTGCCCCACTCCCGGGGGTCTCTCTCCCACTCCCAAGGGTCTCTCTCCCACTCCTGGGGGTCTCTGCCCCATTCCCGAGGGTCTCTGCCCCACTCCCGGGGGTCTCTGTCCCATTCCCAAGGGTCTCTGCCCCATCCACAGGGGTCTCTGCCCCATTCCCGGGGGTCTCTGCCCCACTCCCAAGGGTCTCTCTCCCATTCCCGAGGGTCTCTGCCCCATTCCCAAGGGTCTCTGCCCCATTCCCGGGGGTCTCTCTCCCACTCCCAAGGGTCTCTCTCCCACTCCCGGGGGTCTCCCTGGCCACCCCCAGTGCCCAGGACCCCTCTGGTGCCACCCGCACGTCCCAGCAGCGCCTCCCGCCCGTGACGCCCTCGCGGCCCAGCACGGAGGGGTCGGTGCCGGGGTTGGGTTCGGGTCCGTCCCCGGGAGGGTCCCGGGCTCTTTCCCAGCTGACGCTGCTCCCGTCGGGCGCCACGAGGAGCTGCGGGTGGGCGGTGCTGGGGTCCAGCGTCACCGTCACTGCGGCAGAGGGGATTCCGTGGGGCCTGCCTTCCCCGCGGGGCTTTTCCCCTCATCTCCCATCACTTCCCCCCTCATTTTCCACTCATTTCCCATCATTTTCCCCTCATTATTTCCCCTCATTTTCCCCTCATTATTTCCCCTCATTTTTCCCTCATTTTCCCATAATTTCCCCCTCATTTTCCCATCATTTTCCCCTCATTTCCCATCATTTCCCCCCTCATTTCCTCCTCATTTTCCCTTCATTATTACCCCTCATTTCCCCCTAATTTTCCCCTGATTTTCCCCTCATTTCTCTTCATTTTCTCCTCATTTCCCCCTAATTTCCCCCTCATTCCCCCTCATTCCCCCTCATTTTCCCCCATCCCAGGACTCACTTTTCTCCGGCAGCTCGAAGGCCAGGATGTCTGAAAAAAGGGGAGAAAGGGAGACATGGACTGATAAAAAAATACATGATTTTTGCAATAAATTGCAATAAAAAACTGATTGCCATTAAAATAATCACAATGAGTTACCACACGCACTCTAAGTACACAAATATAATTTATGGATACACGTAAGCATAGTAATTATATAATAAACTTTAAATTAATTTTAATTATTAAACTTATTTTATTAAAAAAATAAAATTTTTTATTAAGAAATTTAAAATTGCATTATAATGCAATTTTTATATATAATAAAATCAATTAAATTAATCTCTTCATCCCCCAGCCTGCCCCAATACCTCGGAATCTCCTCAGCGTCTCCTCCAGAGGAACATTTTCCTCCCTGAAATGTTGAATTTTATTTTCCAAATCTGGCAGAGGCGACGGGGGCAGCTGGAAATTTTCATTTCTGAGGCTGGAAAAGGACGGAAAAAAGAGGTTGAGGATCCACCCCGGAGGGAATTCCCTGTGCACACCCACAGGTTTGGGCACAAAACCGGATATTTTGGTCTCCAAACGAGGCCAAACCAGGGATTTGGGCACAAACCCGAATATTTTGGTGCTCAGGAAGCCCCACCCTTACCTGCTCAAGGTGCTGCTGATGTCCTGGAGGGGAGAGAAGGGACACGGGGCACGGTGAATCACTCGGAATCATGTGAAAAATTAAATTTTTGGGGTTTTTAGAATGGGGGTTCAGGGAGCAAAATGGAGGGATCTGGGCCAGCCTTTCTCCTCCTTCTTCTTCTTGGCCTCCATCTTCTGCTGAGATGGTTTAGAGTAGAAATTTTAGATTGGTTTAGAGTAGAAATTCACTGTCTATTTAATTTTTATTTAATTTTAATACTGTAGGTTTTTTTATTTTTAATTTTAATATTGTAGGTAATTTAAATATTATAGTTTTTTGTATAAAAAGGTAACACCACTCCAGGAAGGCAGAATGATTCTGTCTTGCTGAGAGGAGCTCGGCTGGACAGGAGAAAAAAATTTATATATAAGATACAATAAACATTGATACAATAAAAAAAAAGATAAAATAAAATTGAGAATGATAAATGAAGAGCTTTGACTCCTTCTTGGCTGGGAAAAGAGACTTTCCAACTTTTCTAAGAGACTTTACAACTTTTCTGAGACTTTACAACTTTTCTGAGAGTTTCCAGCCTTTCTGGGGACAAGAAATTTTCTCTGGGAAAAGAGACTTTCCAACTTTTCTCAGGAAAAGAGACTTTCCAACTTTTCTTAGGACAAGAAATTTTCTCTGAGAAAAGTGACTTTTTAACTTTTCTAAGAGACTTTCCAACTTTTTTAAGAGGCTTCCCAACTTTTCTCGGGACAAGAATCTTTCTCTGGGTAAAGAGACTTTTTGACTTTTCTCAGGACAGGAAACTTTCTCCGGGAAAAAAGACTTTCCAACTTTTCTAAGAGACTTTCCAACTTTTCTAAGAGGCTTCCCAACTTTTCTCGGGACAAGAATCTTTCTCTGGGCAAAGAGACTTTCCAACTTTTCTGGGGACAAGAAATTTTCTCTGGGAAAAGTGACTTTTTGACTTTTCCCAGGACAGGAAACTTTCTCCGGAAAAAGAGACTTCCCAACTTTTCCAAGAGACTTTCCCGCTTATGTTGGGGGTGGCTGTGGCAGCCGAGCCCCGGTCCCCGCCGTCACCTGCAGGAAGGGGCCGGCCGGCAGCCGCGGCCGCCGCTGCAGCTCCAGGGCGCGGCTCTCGAGCCGGGAGATCTCCTGGGTCAGCGCCGTCGCCGTCTCCTCCTGCGCCCGCGCGAGGGCGCTCTCGAGGCGCCGCAGCCGCGCCAGGAGGCGCCGCCAAAGCTCCTCCAGGCACAGGCGCAGCCCCTGGAAATGCGACAGGAGGCGCTGCCGCTCCGCCTCCGTCCGCTCCTGCCGGGGGCGGGGGAGAGGAAATTTGGATTCGGATTCGGATTTGGATTTTTAGTCAAAGCCCCTCCCTGCACAGAGACCCGGCCGCCCCACTCTAAACCCATCGGGACACACCCCTGCCCGAGATATAAAATTTAACGGATTTAGGGATTTTATAGGAGCTGAGGTTTTAGTTAGAGATAAGATTTATTTGAGTTAATCAAAATAAATGATGGAGTTAAGAGTTAGTAGTTAACTATATAATATAATAAATATTATATTATATTATATTATATTATATTATATTATATTATAATTGATTGCTTGCACACACAATGTTTGGTTAGCTGGGTTTGTAATGAAGAATATAGAAACTGATAAATAGCTTTTAGGAACATGAGACAATTGTTTTTGGGAACATGACTCAGGAGTCCATCAGGAGACACCCCCGCCTAAAATCTAAATTTTAAAGGATTTAGGGATTTTATAGGAGCCGAGGTTTTATTCAGAGATAAGCTTTATTGGAGTTAATCAAAATAAATGATGGAGTTAAGAGTTAGTAGTTAACTAATAATTGATTGCTTGTCAACACAATGTTTGGTTAGCTGGGTTTGTAATGAAGAATATAGAAACTGATAAATGGTTTTTAGGAACACAAGACAATGGTTTTTAGGAACATGAGACAATTGTTTTTAGGAACATTATACAATTGTGGCCTCCTCTGTTCTGAAACCAACTGAAGATGGGGAATGGGAGTTCTGCCAACGGGTTCATTTGTCACATTTGCATTGAAAAGGTAGAAGGGTCAGAAGGAGGAAGACTTCATTTATTTCCTCGTTTTGGGACTCCTCCCCATGAAAGGGACCACCGACTCATTTTGAGGAACAAACTACGCATGCTTAATTAGCTTTTGAACTAATTGCCATACAAAGCGGGGGACTGGGATGTACCAAAGTTATGAATATGTAATTTTATTTTGGGTATTCAATACTTGTGCAGATAAAAGGGCTCTGGAATCACCTGTAAATCGTGGTGTGAATTTGAGAACTATCCTGAAATTCACTTTCTAACTTTAAACTGTCAGAGAGTCTTTGTCCGTCACAGTTGGATATCGGTACTAGATCAATATCCATATTTTTAATAAATCACGCCCCTCCGCTCCACAGCATTTACCAAACACTCCCAGTTTCTCCTCATTTCAGCCTCCCGGAGCTCCAGGAGTTTGTCCCTGTCGTCCTTCAGGGTTTGCAGCCGGGCCTGGATTTGTTCCTGAGGGAGGGAAAAATATAAAAATCCCGTTTTTTGGGAAGGGGGTTGGAGTGCTGGTAACTCCGTTTCTCCTCCCATTTCCAGGAAAAAAAATCCCACTATTTTTGCCCATATTCCTGCAGATTTAGGGATAGTCTGCAGGAAAATTGTCCCACTCTTTTTTGCCCATATTCCTGCAGATTTAGGGATGGGCTCCAGGAAAAAAAATCCCGCTCTTTTTGCCCACATTCCGGCAGATTTAGGGATGGGCTTCATGAAAAAAAATCCCGCTCTTTTTGCCCCCATTCCTGCAGATTTAGAGATGGGCTCCATGAAAACCATCCCGCTCTTTTTGCCCACATTTCGGCAGATTTAGGGATTTGGTTCCCGCTGGGCGCTGGAGCTGGACAGCGGCCGGAATTCCGCAGCACGGAGGATGAGGAGGAGGAGGATGAGGAGGAAGAGGATGAAGCCCCCGATCCCTCCAAGCTCGGGGGAGAACAGAGAGAGCAGAAGCCGCGGAGCGTGTCCCGATCCCCTAAAGGGTCTGGGGGCACGGGGGGACATTTTTGGGTGGAAACCGCGATTACCTCGAACTCCCGCACCGCCTCCGGCAGCGGCAGCACCGTGTGCGCTCGGTGCGCCCGCGACTCGCGGCAGATGGCGCACAGCAGAGCCGCGTCCTCCTTGCAGAAAGCCTCCAGCGGCTCCCGGTGCCGCCGGCAGCCTTCCTCCTCCTCCTCCTCCTCCTGGGCGCCCAGCGCCTCCCCGCGGCTCAGGCGCCGGGCCAGCTCCAGCACCCGCTGCAGCTCGCGGCTCGGGCGGAGGCTCCGCCGCGGGGCCGTGTCCCGGCAGCGCGGGCACGCGAACGCGCCCGTGGGCCACTCCCAGCAGCGCTCGATGCACGCCCGGCAGAAGTGGTGCCCGCAGTGGATGGACACGGGGTCGCGGAAATATTCCCGGCAGATCGGGCAGGAGGCCTCGCCCGGCAGCTCCTCCATGGCTGCCCGGAGCCGCCGCCGCCGCTTTCGGTTTCCCCGCGTGCCGGGGGAGGCGGCGCCTTCCTGTCCCTGGAGGGGATGGGGATGGAGGGTGGGAGGTGGCCAAAATCCGCCTGAGTGAGCCCAAAATCCTGGGGCTGAGGATGGAGAGTGGGAGGTGGCCAAAATCCGCCTGATTGAGCCCAAAATCCTGGGGCTGAGGATGGAGGGTGGGAGGTGGCCAAAATCCGCCTGAGTGAGCCCAAAATCCTGGGGCTGAGGATGGAGGGTGGGAGGTGGCAAAAATCCGCTTGATCGGCCCCAGACTCCTGGGTCTGAGGATGAAGGGTGGGCACAGGCCAAAATCCTCCAGATTGGCCCCAAACTCCTGGGTCTGAGGATGGAGAGTGAGAAGTGGCCAAAATCTTCCTGATTTGGCCCCAAAATCCTGGGCCTGAGGATGGAGGGACCCACATCCATCAGGCGGGAACTTCCCACCCTTGTCCTTGCATTTTTTTAAAATAAATTTAAATTCAGATTTTAGGGAATTTTTATTGAGGTTTTTCCCCCGAAACGGTGAGAAGAGGAGGCAGGCTGATCCCAGCCCTGGATTTACTCACACCTAGAAGAAATTGGGCAAAATCCTGCAGAAAAACTTGGACTAGTGATTTTATTTTCCTCTGGCACTGAGCAAATCTCTCCTTGCCGGTCAAACCCGAGCCTCCAGCTCGTTCTTGAGCCCGAGAATTCACGGTGATCGCACCGGGATAATCACCGATTTCATGGACAATCAAGGAGGGAAACCGCTTGGAAAGGGGATCCTGATCCATCCCCAACTCTTTGCAGGACTCACCCCCCGATAAATCAACCTTGGACCCAGATTAACGAAAAAAAAAAAGATAATAATAAAAAAAACGTTGTTTTCAGCACCAAGCCGCCCCTCAGGTTTCAGTCTGAATGTTCCAAGCACCGGAAAACCCAGAACCCCCCAAAAACTCTCTCACAGAATTAACGGCGGGTGAGTTTTTGACCGATTTCCTCAATAAAAAAGGAAAAAAAAAAAAATCATCGCTTCGGTACCAGCCCCGAGTTCCGGTGGCTTCTGCACTTGTCAGGGGGGGCTACTGGAAAAAAAGGAAAGTTAAAAATAAAATTAAAAATAGGAAGGTCTGTGGTCAGCCCCGAGCCGTGAGAGAAGCGATTTCCTGTGAAAAAGGAGAAGTGAAAGGAGCACTAAAATTATTTTTGAATAAAGGTGCTGTAGCTGCACACGTAGGGGTGGGGGTGTTGGAGTGCTGAAAAATGGGGAATTTGGGAATTCTGAACAATCGGGAATGAGCAGCAAAGGATGAGCCAAGGATTGCTCCAAGCTCTGTCCCCACGGCCTCAATCATGAACTGCCCTTCAATTAATCTAGAAGAGAATCAATAAATTAAACACTCCTGTAAATTAAATTTATCGATGAGTAAATTAAAAATAAATACATTGAAAGCAGCGAAACCAGGCTGGTTCCCGGTTCAGACCTCGAGGGGAGGCCTGGGGCGGCCTTGCGCTTTCCCTGGGTGTTTTTTGGGGGAGAAAGGAGTGAAAAAGGGGCTGAGGGTGGATTCCAACCGAGCCGGTAAATGATGAATGAACACGATGTCAAACCTGGTGCCAAGCCCGGTATTAGACCTGGTACCAAACGAGCCGGTGCCAAGCCCGGTGTCAATTCCGGAGCCAAGCCTGGTATTAGCCCCAAACAAGCCGGTGTCAAACCCGGTATTAACCCCGGTGCTAAGCCCGGTATTAGCCCTGGCGCCGAGCCCGGTGCTAAGCCCGGTATTAGCCCTGGTGCCGAGCCCGGTGCTAAGCCCGGTATTAGCCCCAGCGCCAAACAAACCGGTGCTAAGCCCGGTATTAGCCCCAGCACCAAACAAACCAGTGCTAAGCCCGGTATTAGCCCCAGTGCCAAACCACCCGCGCCACGCCCGGCGCCGAGCCCGGCTCATCTCGGCAGCGCAGCCGCTCCGCTCCCGCTCTCAGCCCGGGACACCGGCAGGAAGCGGAGCCGCCGCGGCCCCGGGGGAGACGGAACCGGGGAGGACCCCGGGCGGAACCGAGGCGGAACCGAGGCGGAACCGAGGAGGAACCGGGGCGGAACCGAGGCGGACCCGAGGCGGACCCGAGGCGGAACCGGGGCGGACCCGAAGAGGAACCGGGGCGGAACCGAGACGGAACCGGGGCGGACCCGGTCCGGCGCCGGCGGCGCGGCCATGGCCGAGCTCCGCGCCGAAGCCTCGTGCCCGCTGTGCCTCGGGCTCTTCCAGGAGCCCGTGTCCATCCACTGCGGGCACAACTTCTGCCGGGCGTGCATCGAGCGCTGCTGGCGGAGCTGCCGGGACAGCTTCGCGTGCCCGCGCTGCCGGGAGGCGGCCCCGGAGCGCAGCCTGAGACCCAACGCGGAGCTGGCCGGCATCATCCGCATCGCGCAGCGCCTCAGCCTCCGCGGCCGGGCCCGCGACGGGGAGCGGCTCTGCCCGAAGCACGGCGAGGCCCTGAAGCTGTTCTGCGAGGAGGAGCAGAGCCCGGTGTGCCGCGAGTGCCGCCGCTCCCCGGAGCACCGGCTGCACGCCGCCGTGCCCATCGAGGAGGCGGCGGAGGAGCACAAGGTGGGGATGTCCAGGTGATCCTGGGGGTGAGAGATGAGGGGGAGGCAGGTGAGCGTGTTTTTCCTTGGAAAAGTCGGGATTTTTTGCGTTTTCCCCCGGTTGGATGACAGCCGCCGCCATCCCCGCCCGCCCTGCGCTCCCGGTGTCGCCGGATGGAGGGAAAGGCACGGAGCTGGTGTCGGTGCTTCTCCCCCGGATGGAGGGAAAGGCACCGAGCCGGTGTTGGTGCTTCTCCCCCCGATGGAGGGAAAGGCACGGAGCTGGTGTCGGTGCTTCTCCCCCCGATGGAGGGAAAGGCACCGAGCCGGTGTTGGTGCTTCTGCCCCGGGTGGAGGGAAAGGCACCGAGCCGCTGTTGGTGTTTTTCCTTCTCTCAGGAGAAATTCCAGGCTCACGTGCAGATCCTCAGGGCCCGGAGAGAGAAGATGCTGGGGCAGAAGGCGGCGGAGGAAGGGAAGAGCTCGGAGCTGCTGGTTGGTGACCCTTCCCTTGTCCCTGCGGGCACACCTGGGCACACCTGGGCACACCTGTGCCCGCCGCCGCCCTCGCGGCGAGGAAATTCCCCCCCGTGAGTTCAGGTATCCAACCCAAACCTGGATTTTTTCCCAGGATTTTTGCCTCTTTCCATATGCTCACAAGTGGGGCACATCCCCAGATTCCCCAGAAAAACGGGAATCACCCCAGTTGCATCTTTGTTTTTTTGCCTTGTTTTCCTTTTCCCTGATCTCTAACACTGACTAATCTGTTTATGGGTTTATTTTGCACCTTCCCTCGTCCAAAGGTCTGGAGCCTTTTTTGGGTGCAAAGTTTACGGGCCATGGGAAAACGCTTTGCCAGCAATCGCCGCCTAGAAATGGCAGAAAAAAACCCCAAAAAACCCCAAAACCAATCAAACAAAAAATCACATATATATAAAAATAAAAATATAATATATATTTATATATTGTAGATAAAATACATATAATATAAAATATATAATATATATTTTATATATAACATAACATAACATAACATAACATAATATATATACATTAAAAAAAAAAAATATATATATATATAATTTAAAGAATTATTTAAAATTCTGTGGATACTCCCCATGCTTTGCAAGAACGCTGGCGGTGACAAATCCCCTCCTAGGCCCACCCCGCTGGCGTTTCCCTCCCTCCCAGCCCCGTCCCAGCCCCGTCCCAGCCCGTCCCGTGTTCCCGTGGCAGGAGCGGGTGGCGGCGGAGCGGCGGCGGCTCCGGTGCCGGGTGCGGGAGCTGCAGCAGCTCCTGGAGGGGCAGGAGCGGCTCCTCCTGGCGCGGCTGGCGCAGCTGGAGCGGGACATCGAGCGCCGGCGGGAGGAGAGCGTCGGGCGCCTCTCGGAGCGCATCTCCTCCGTGGGACGGCAGATCCAGGAGCTGGAGGAAAAGTGCCGGCAGCCGCCCTGGGAGCTGCTGCAGGTGAGGAGCCACCGAAACACCAAATCCCGAGCCTTGGAAAACCCAGAGAATCCCAGGTTTGCGCAGGAAGGGGCCTCACAGAGCCACAGCAAACACACCTTCCGCTGGGCTGTGCTTCTCCACCCTGGAGATATAAAAAATTCCTTTGGCTGAACAGCCAAACTTTCAAAAATCCAAACATTCAAATATCCAAATATCCAAACATTTAGACACCCAAACATCCAAACACCCAAATTTTCAAATATCCAAACATTTAAACAGCCAAACATTCAAACACCCTTATATTCAAATATCCAAATTTTCAAACAGCCAAACATTCAAACAAACAAACTTTCAGATATCCAAATATTTAAACACCCAATCATTCAAGCACCCGAACATTTAAACAGCCAAACATTCAAACATCCAAACACTCATATATTCAAACAGCCAAACATTCAAATGAGCAGAGATGCTAATTAGCAGCCGCCACGCCCACCCTGGGCGGGGCGATGATGCCGATAACCCAGCTGCTTATCAGAGCTGCCTCACCTGCATTCCCGCAGATCCGGAATCCCCCAGGGTCACCCCGGAGCCCTCCCTGGGTGCTCACCCCGGGCTGGCTCCGCCCTGACCTGTCCGTCCGTCCGTCTGTCTGTCTGTGTCTGTGTGTCTGTCTGTGTGTGTGTCTGTGTCTGTCTGTGTGTCTGTGTGTCTGTCTCCCCCCTGCAGGACAGCCGAGACATCCTGAGCAGGTTTGTGGCTCCTCACCTGCGTTCCTGACGTGTTCTTGTTTGGCTTTGGTGGACCCCAAAACCCCCCAACACCCCCTGACCTGTGTGAGATGGACACAGGACTCGGCTGGGACACCACAAAAATCCAGTTAGGATGGTGGAGACCGGGGTCAGGTACCTTCAGGGGGTGAAGGAACCCCAAAACCCCCTGACTTGGACACAGGACAGAGCTGGGACACCACCAAAGTCCAGTTAGGATGCTGGAGAGCAGGGTCAGGTACCTTCAGAGGGTGAAGGAACCCCAAAACCCCAACACCCCCTGACCTGAGCAGGTTTGTGGCTCCTCACCTGCGTTCCTGACGTGTTCTTGTTTGGCTTTAGTGGACCCCACAACCCCCAACACCCCCTGGCCTGTGTGAGATGGACACAGGACTCGGCTGGGACACCACAAAAATCCAGTTAGGATGGTGGAGACCGGGGTCAGGTACCTTCAGGGGGTGAAGGAACCCCAAAACCCCCTGAGATGGACACAGGACAGAGCTGGGACACCACCAAAGTCCAGTTAGGATGCTGGAGAGCAGGGTCAGGTACCTTCAGAGGGTGAAGGAACCCCAAAACCCCAACACCCCCTGACCTGAGCAGGTTTGTGGCTCCTCACCTGCGTTCCTGACGTGTTCTTGTTTGGCTTTAGTGGACCCCACAACCCCCAACACCCCCTGGCCTGTGTGAGATGGACACAGGACTCGGCTGGGACACCACCAAAGTCCAGTTAGGATGGTGGAGACCGGGGTCAGGTACCTTCAGGGGGTGAAGGAACCTCCAGTTCTGCTGCGGCTGCTCTCTGATCCGCGAAAACCTGGCTGATCCTGGAGGGATGGGATTTTCCTCCTCTAAAACAGGGAGCCGGCAGCTAAAAGGGTTAAATTCTGAGGGAATTAGAATTTTGGGAATTAGAATTTTACACCCTTAACAGATCTGATTGTGTCCCCTTCAGACTGGGGGTGGGAAGGAGGAAAGCGGACAAAGAAAATTGGTTTTATTCCCTAATTTCCACTGGTAAAAAATCTTCACCATCCAGAGGCTCCTCAGCCATGGCTGGGTCAGAAACTCTCCTCCAGGAGGAGCAGATTCCAAAAACCTCCTGGAGATGCCAAAACCTGACAGGAAGGGAATTATAAAATCGTGGAAATTTGGGATGGTTTGGGTCAGAAAGGGTTTTTCAAGCCTTCCCAGCTGCCTCTCCAGTCCCACTATTCCAAATTTTTGTGGAAAAATTATTTTTCTGATTTCCAGGCTGGAGGAGCAGAGCGCCCCAGAGCCGGTGGAGACCTCAGCAGAGCTGGCAGAGGAACCCACAGGGCTGCCCCAGGAAAATGCCCCCCTCAAGGAGATGCTGAAGAAATTCCAAGGTAGGGAGGGAGCAGGGAAAGGAGGGGTGGGCGCTGTGTCAGTGCCACATTTGGAAATCACCCCACAAAGGTGGAAATTCCAGATATTCCCATGTGGAAACTTCAGAAAGGGGAGCCACGGGACAGCCCCAAATGACAACAAAACCCCCACACTCCAGAGCTTCATTTCTCCATAATTTCTCCATAATTTACTCCATAATTTCTCCATAATTTCTCCAAAGTTTCTCCATAATTTTCCCATAATTTTCTCCATAATTTTCTCCACAATTTCTCCATAATTTATCTATAATTTCTCCATCATTTACTCCGTAATTTCTCGATCATTTTCTCCATAATTTCTCCATAATTTCTCCGTAATTTCTCCGTAATTTCTCCATCATTTACTCCATAATTTCTCCATAATTTTCTCCATAATTTCTCGATAACTTTCTCCATCATTTCTCAATCATTTTCTCCCATAATTTCTCTATAATTTCTCCATGATTTACTCCATAATTTCTCGATCATTTTCTCAATCATTTCTTGATCATTTTCTCCATTGCTTTCTCTGTTATTTTCTCCATAATTTCTCCATCTTTTCTCGATCATTTTCTCCATCATTTTCTCCCTATGCTGGCTTTTCTGCCCTAACCCTAACCCTAAGCCTAAATCCAAGCCTAAGCCTAACCCACTAACGTGTGGTCATCAAACCACCCCTGGAGCCTCCCAGATGGGGAAAAGTGGCACAAACCCACCCCAAAGGTGGCACAACCCCACCCCAAAAGTGGCACAAACCCACCCCAAAGGTGGCACAACCCCACCCCAAATCTCTGGCGAGGCCAGACCCCAACCGTCCCTCCCTCCCCCCGCAGTCAGCCTGACGCTGGACCCCGACACCGCCCATCCCCGCCTGGCCCTGTCCGAGGATGGGCGATGCGTCCGCTGGGACGACGCCCGCAGATCCGTGCCCGAGCACCCCAAACGCTTCGACTCGTCCCGCTGCGTGCTGGCCCGCGAGGGCTTCACCTGCGGCCGCCACTACTGGGAGGTGCAGGTGTGCCAGGGCTCGGCCTGGGCCCTCGGCGTGGCCAAGGCCTCCGTGGCCAGGAAGGGCCGGGTCAGCGTCAAGCCCGAGCGGGGGATCTGGGCCGTGGGGCAGTGTGGCAGCCAGTGCCAGGCTCTGACGTCCCCCAGTGTCCCCATCGCCCTCCCTGAGGCCCCCGAGGTGGTCGGGGTCTACCTGGACTATGAGGGCGGGCGCGTGGCGTTTTTCGATGTGCACAGGGAGGTGCCGATGTTCGCGTACCCCGCGGCGAGGTTTGGGGGCGAGGAGCTGCTGCCCCTGCTGTGCCTGGGCAGGGGGTGCTGCTTCAGGCTGAGCCCCTGAGCCCCCCGAGGTGGGGTACGCAGCCGAGAGGGCGTTTGGGTGGGAAATTGCATTTTTTACATTGCTTCTCCATCATTTCTTCATAATTTCCATAATTTCTCCGTCATTTCTCCATCATTTTCTCAATCATTTCTCCATAATTTCTCGATCATTTTCTCGATAATTTCTCCATAATTTCTCCATTATTTCTCTGTCATTTGCTCCCTCATTTCTCCACAATTTTCTCCCTCATTTCTCAATCATTTCTTGATAATTTTTTCCATCATTTCCATCATCTCCATTTTCCTGCAAGGAGAATTTAGAGGAATGTTGGTCCGAGGGTTCTGAGAGGCTTTTACCATTTGGGAGTGAGAAATAAAAAGGGAGAAAATGCACAGAGACCCCTTTTTTTAGGGAATTCAACCCAGAAAGCTTGTGTTTAGGTCGTCTTATGGGCGATAACAGTTTTGTCACGGCTCCCTGGTGGTCTAGTGGTTAGGATTCGGCGCTCTCACCGCCGCGGCCCGGGTTCGATTCCCGGTCAGGGAATAACCTTTTACTTTCGCTAAAAAAAGGTCATTTTTGGGAAAAATCTATTCTTATTTAAGCATCTCCTAACTCCCAAAACACTCATTTTCTCCTCTTTTTTGTGCCTCGTCCCCTTCCTCCTGTCCCAGCGCCTTCTGTTACCGAGCAATGAATAAATAAATACATGAATAAATAAACAATAATGCTAATTGTATTTTTTTTTCATTACGTTTATAAGAAAGGTGTTTGCTAGCTGTGCTAAACTAATTGCAGTTGAATACTGAAATTATTTATTTTGCATTAGGATTATTTACAAGGAGCAATTTCAAAAATTTCAAAAAGAGCAACAATATGGAAAAGAGGGGGGAAATTCGAAAAAGGATCATTCGATAAACGGAATAATATGAGAAAAGGGGATGAATGCTTTTAAAAAGAGGGATAATAATTGGAAAAGGAATAGTAATATCAGAGAGGGAAAAATAAGTTTTAGAAGGAGGTTAATGCTTTGAAAATGGGAATAATGATTTTAAAAGGGAAGTAACAATTAAAAAACGGAAATAGTGATTTATAAAGGAATTATCATTTGAAAAAAGGGAAAGCATAGCAGGAAAAAGGGGCATTTTTAAAATAATTTTTTAAAAGCACAGTGCTGTCAGGAGTGGGATTTGAACCCACGCCTCCATGAGGAGACCAGAAATCCCGAGGGAAGGAGAGTCCTTGAGTCTGGCGCCTTAGACCACTCGGCCATCCTGACGGCGAGAAGTTGGGGTGAAACAGAGTGAAACCTCCAGTTAAAATGCTTTTTTTTTTTTTTTTTTTTTGGTGGGGGGGCCGGTTTGGTTTTATTTATTTTTTTTTTTTTTTTCTGTTGCTTTGTGGGGACTTTTAAAATACTAATAAAGGATAATTATTAAAAACAGAATAATAATGGTTGTTAAAAGAAGAAAGAAATATTAATTTTAAAAGGAATAGTAGTTGAGGGGAAAGGATTTAAAATGGAATAAAATAAATAGTTGTTGAGGGCAAAAGGGTTTCAAAATGGAATAATGATTTCTGAAAGGAACAATCATTCTCACAGAATAAAACCAGGAAAACCTGGCATAATAATAATAATAATAATAATAATAATAATAGTAATAGTAATAATGGGAACGAAGATTATGATTCCAACGAATACTAATACTAATACTAAAATATTATTATATTAGTATTATTTATATATTTATAGTACTTTATTATTGTATTAAATTACATTACATTACATCATGTTATATTATATTATTTAAAAAGGAACAATAATTTCAAAAAGGAGGAATGACTTTAAGGAGAACGAAATAGTAAAACCTGGGATAATGACTTTTAAAAATTGCAGTTAAAAATAAGTAGGGAATAATAAGAGAAGAAGAATAATTTAAAAATAACAATAATTTATAAATTAGAATAATTAAAAAACTACAATAAATAAATAATAAAATTTAGGTGATGAAGGGAAAGAAAATGAAAAATGAAGCGCCCAACGTGGGGCTCGAACCCACGACCCTGAGATTAAGAGTCTCATGCTCTACCGACTGAGCTAGCCGGGCTGTTAAATGCCTGTGCTGTACTTAATTTAGCATTCATAAAATTTCCACACATTTTCCCCGGAACTCCCCAGCAGACAGATCCTTTTAGGGCGAAAAAGGCTGAAAAAAATCTGTCCCTCCCGGCAATTTTTGGCTTTTCTGCCAATTCGCCCTCGGCGATCCGAATCCGTCCTTAAAAACTTCCGGAGCGGACAAATTCCCGCGGCCTCTGAGGGCGGCGGAGCTGCCTGGAAATTGGCGGGATTCTGACGGAAAAGGGATTTTTTGTGGGTTTTTTTTTTTTTTTTCCTGGGCATTTTTTGGTTGGGGGGGGTTGGGTTTTTTGGTTTTTTTGGGGTTTTTTGTGTTTTTTGTGTTTTTTTATTTTTATGTTTTGTTTTTTGAGGTTTTTTGGGGGAGAGGTTTGCTGGGGGTTTTTTTGTTGTTATTTTGGGGGGATTTGGTGGCTTTTTTATTTTGGGGGGGTTTTTGTTGTTTTTTTGCGGGGGGGTTTAGGGTTTTTTTTTCTTTGTTTGTTTTGTGTTTTTTGGGGAGGGGTTGGGGTTTTTTTGAGGGTGTTTTTGGGTTTTTGTTTGGGTTTTTTGGGGGGGAGTTGGGTTTTTCGTGCTTTTTGGGTTGGTTTTTTTTTGTTGTTGTTTTTTGTGTTCTATTTTTCTGGGGGGGATTTTGTTTGGAGTTTTTTTGAGCTTGTTTGTTTGTTTGTTTGTTTTAGTTTGGTTTTTTTCTAGGTTTATATTTTGGGTTTGGGGGCGGTAGGCTCAGAGCAAGGAACACGGCGCGTTTCTGTAGTGTAGTGGTTATCACGTTCGCCTCACACGCGAAAGGTCCCCGGTTCGAAACCGGGCAGAAACAGCTCCTGCAAAGCGGTTTTTAATTTTTTTCGCTCTTCGACATTGCTCGAAATTCCTTCACGGCGATGCCGGCAAAATAAAAAAAATAAAACTACGTGTATTTGTAGGGCGAAAATGATTAATATTTACTCCATTCCCTGGTAAAAATCCGTGTTTATAACTCAGATCTGGTTTATTTTATTTTATATATTTATATACTATACTATACTATACTATATTATACTATACTATTTATATTATTATGTTATTATTTCATTCATATTTTTATTTTTATTTATTGTATATATTTTATTTGTATATAAACTTTATATTTATATAGATATATAGTTTATACATAAAGTTATAATATTAAAACTTTTATTTATAGAAATATAAAGTTTATGTAGAAATAAAAGTGTAAAACTTTAAATATCAAAGTTTATTTATTCATACATACGTATTTTCCCTGCGGACAAACCGACATCTCCACAACTTCACTCCCAGGAAAACCTGGGAATATGATTCGCCCTGGAATCGCTGAAATGCCTTAAAATCCCATGGATTTGGGGTGGCTGTTTCCTTTCAAAAGGGACAAATTCGGTCGAAATTGAGGAACTTTGACTTTTAAGGAAAACCTTGACTGCTCATTCCCTGACCGGGAATCGAACCCGGGCCACGGCGGTGAAAGCGCCGAATCCTGACCACTAGACCACCAGGGAGCTGCTTAACCCAATTTTTGACCATTTACACCGATTTTTAACATCCAACAAACTGCCCCAAATCTGCTCTTCCCATCGGCCTCAGGGCACTTCACTCCAGGCGTGGAAAGAATCAATAATAAGAAAAATCATTGAAAGCTCAAAATTAATTTCATATTAATTCAATTGAATTTTAAATTCATTAAATTGAATGTTAAATTAATTAGATTTTATTTTAAAATCCCCTCCCAAATAATAATTCAAGACAATAAGCGAATCAATCAAAAACAGGAGAGCTATAAAAACGATAAAATATATTAAAAAAATGTAGCAACAGCAAAATTAATTTAAACAATAAGATTTAGCTTAAGATTGCCCTCCCTGGTGGTCCAGTGGTGAGGCTCCATCATTTTCACCGCCGTGGCCCTGATTCCTGATCAGGAAAAAAATTTCTAAAAAAGACAAAATTCTTTAAAAGCATAAATTTTAACCTCGGGGTGCCCCAAATGTCCGTGATTTCACGTGAAATCTCCCTGGTTTGGAATCTGACAAAATCCACCGATTTTGAGGCTATTGGGGGGGGGGGGAGGTTGGGGGTTGGGGTTTTTTGCAATTTATTTACGCCCTTCACAAAGGCAGCTGGAATTAAAAGGGATAAAGGAATTAAAATTGAAAAAAAAATGAATGAAAAGCGATAAGGAAATGAATTAAAAGCGATAAGGGAATAGTTAAAAAGCGATAAAGGAATCCAAAACCAGGGGGGGAGATTTTCCCCCAGGATTTGGAAATATTCAGGAACAACTCGGGGAATTTGGGTACCTAGAATTGGACAAAAAACGCAAAACCCGGGGTCACGGGTGTTTCTGTAGTGTAGTGGTTATCACGTTCGCCTCACACGCGAAAGGTCCCCGGTTCGAAACCGGGCAGAAACAGCCAGCCTCTCTTTTAGGCTGTTTGGTTTGGTTTTTTTTTTGTTTTGTTTGGGTTTTTTTTTGTCTTTGTAGTATTATTTTTTCCCCCCTGCTTAATTTTCCAGACTTCATAGGATCGGGGTCGGTCTGTGGGGCACACAAATTATAAACCAGAATTCCAAGAGATTCCTCTCCGGTTTGGCCAACTGGAGTGAACAAACCTTGTCCTCGACATTTCTGCATTTTGTGGTGTCTGAAATGGTTTTAATTCCGTAATTACTTCTCTGGTGACCCAAATCTGGGCGGTTTTGGGGGAAAAAAAAAAACCTCAAAGCAAGTAATAAAAAAAGGGACAAGGGATGTAGTCCAAATTGCCAATAAAAGGAAAAAAAAACCCTCTTTTTTGCTAATTTCCACGAATTTCTTTTCCAGGACGAAAACCAATCGGGTTTCTGTAGTGTAGTGGTTATCACGTTCGCCTAACACGCGAAAGGTCCCTGGTTCGAAACCAGGCAGAAACATCGTTGTTTCGGGGGAATTTACTCCCTTTTTCAGCCCCTCGCCAGCTGGGGTTTAATTTTGGTGTGATTTTGGGGGATTTCTGAGCTGCTTTGGAGGCTGGCAGCTTTGCTCTCCTCTTCCTTTTCTTGCATCATTTCGTGTGTCTGTTTCCCAGAGGGGAAATTAATAAAAAAATCAAATTATTAAAGGCACAGGAAGGGATAATTCCCATTTCCATCTACTAAAAAGTCAAATAATCACAGGCACAGGCAGAGATAATTCCCATTTTCTCCATCCCCGGAAATTTGAACTTTAAAATTTTTCAAATCCAGAAATTCTTCAGTTTTGCACCCACAGGTGTGATCCCAATGTGCTGGAAAACCAAGCTCCCTTCTCCACGGAAATTTTGGGAGAAAATTCATTAAAAGATGGACAAGCTCCATGAAAAAAAAAAAAAAAAAAAAAAAAAGAAAATAAAAGAAAAAGAAAAAGAAAAAGAACCCCAAAAACCACCCCCAAAAAAACCAAACCATACCAAAAAAACCCAAACCCCCAAAAAAACCCCAAAAAACCAAAAATAAAAATAAATTAAAAAAAAACCACACACAAAAAAAAGAGGCCCCCCAAAAAACCACAAAAAAAACCACAAAGAAACCCCAAATAATAAAGAAAACCACCCAAAAATCCCCAACGCCCTACCAAAAAACAAACAAAACAAGAAATAGTGTGGAGAGGGAGAGGAGGAGGAGGAGGCGGTGCTGCGGTCGCGCGTTCCTGCTCCTGCATGGAGCTGTTTGTTCTCGGGACGTGACCTGGAATTGCGGCCAAAAATCCCAAATTGCGTCCAGCGCGTTCCCTCCCGCTTTTGTCGGAGCTTTTGGCTCCGAATTTCCCATTATTCCAAAAAATTCGGGCTTTTTTCCTGCTGGGATTCACCCCCCTCATCCTTCTCTGGTTTTATTCCCATTTCTCTGGCCAGATCCAGGCTGGTATTTCCTTATCTGTGTGCTGGGATTTGAAGGGAAAAACTGGGGAAAAAAATCAGCAAAATGGTTAATAACTCTCGTGTAACCCAAGAATTTGTCCAATCCCTTCACCCACAGCTCCTTCAGATTTCTGGAGCTGCTGGAATGCCCAAAATCTGATTTTTTCGTGGATTCTGGGGTGTTTCCCCCTGTATGAAAAGCATGGGGATGAGTCCAAAATTGGGAAAATCGCGAAAACTGTGCAGTTCTGGTTTAGTTCGGAACAGAGTGTCCCAAATGGGGGTAAAAATTGATTTTTTTGGGGTAATTTCTGTGCTCCCAGGTGGCTGAGAAGGCGCTGGGGAGAAGCCAGGGATGGTTTGGGTTAAATCGGGGAGATTTTAGCGCTCGGAGGGTGAGAAAAAAAGGGGTGAAAAGGCGGAGAGACCCTTTTTTCAGCAAATTTAACCCAAAAATCTTTTATGTCGGTCGTCATTTGGTGGCCCGGTCGTTGGTTCGCAGCTCCCTGGTGGTCTAGTGGTTAGGATTCGGCGCTCTCACCGCCGCGGCCCGGGTTCGATTCCCGGTCAGGGAAGAATAAGTTTTGTCCAAAAAACCCACTTTTTTGTGTTTTTCAAAATCTTTCCAGGATTTAACATCTTCTAACCCCAAAATTATCCCTCTTCTCCTCTTTTTGTGCCTCTCGCTTTCTCGCCAGAGTCACCTTCCACCTGCCCAGGGTCAGTCTTTTATTGAGCAGTAAAAAAAAAAATTAAAAAATACTTTTATATATATTTTTTTTTTTTTTTAATAAAAATTAAGATTTTAACTTCAGCGGAAACGGCAGCACGAGGGGCCGCGTCCTCTGCCTGGATTCCAGAAAAATTTTGTACGTTTTTTTGTTCCCTTTTAGGTTTGATGAAGCAGCAGCTCAGTCCCTTTTCCCCAGGCGCCCGGCTAGCTCAGTCGGTAGAGCATGAGACTCTTAATCTCAGGGTCGTGGGTTCGAGCCCCACGTTGGGCGGCGCTTGTTTTCCTATTTATGTACCCAAAAATTATACTTTCCAACATTTATTTATTATAATTTTTTAAAACTATTACTCCTTTCCTAAATTTATTTTAGTGTTTAAATTTTTATTATTATTTCATTATTTATTTTTAAAATTTTAAACTATTCTTCTTATTATTAATTGTATAGTAATTTTTAAAAACAATAAGTGTTGGACTGGCACGAGGAATTTCACGCTCGGGAAGATTGGGATGGGGGGGGATTGGGACTCAGAAATTTCGGGATTTGATCCCCAAAAAGGAGGGCTTGGGACCCAAAAATGCGGATTTGAGCCCAAAAATCAGGGTTTGGACCGACACCAGGAATTTAACGCCCGGGCAGCTACACAAACACCGGGACGGGACCGGCCCCAAAGGCCTCGGGAACAGCCCGGAGCAGCCAGACAGGGCATTAATCACCGGATAATTATCCCTGCCGCCAATTAAGACCCCGCAGGGCATCCCGGGGCGCTCCGGCTCTATCCCCGTCCCCCCAAAATCCGCGCAGGATTTGCAGTTGGGTTCCCAAATTTCGTGGTTTTTTGGCACGTGGGGACAGAGGGGGGACAAAGGGAGTGGGGGCCGTGTCCAGGTGTTTGTCCAGGTGTCTGTCCGGGTGTTTGTCCAGGTGTTCCCCGCATTGTTCCGCGGTTTCGGGGTCGTTCAGGCCCCGAGGGCAGCGCGGGGATAAAGGGGGCGCGGGGCGGCGGCGCCGGGAGCCCCGGGGAGCGCTTGGCTGGGTGAGGCACCGCCTTTTGGGGGGTTTTCGGGGGGTTTTGGGGTTCTCCTTGTGCGCTCCGTGTCCATCGGCATCATCCCAACATCTCCTCGAACTTGCAGAGAAGCAGGGATCTTTATTTTTATGGCCAATTTTTTTTAATACATAAAAGATTTTATATATTTTTAATATGCTTTTATATAGCTAAAATACATACTTTTAAAATAATGTATTATATTAGAAATAAATTTATGACTAATGAAAATATATTTTAGATAATAAATATATATAAAATATATATTTAAAAATATTTTAAAATATATATTTAAAATATAAAATATGTTATATATATATGCTTTTATTTTACTATGCTTTTATATATCTAAAATATATTTTTATTAATGTATAAATAATATTACATAAATAGATGTATTATATGTATTAAATGTATTATATGGTTTCTAATTTATGTAGAAATCCATATAAAATATATAAATACACCGTCTAGTCTAATAAGTAAATAAATAGATAAAATATATTTTAGCACATAAAGATATATTTATTATTTTCATATAGTTTTATATTCTTTACTTTTATGTTTCTTAGACTTAATTTAATACTTTTTTGAAAAAGAAACCGGTTTAATTTTTAAATAATTAAACATTTTACAGAAACCAAATGAAACTTTTAATTTTAGTTAAAAAATAGTGAAAGAAGTAGTTAAGGTAAGCCCGGCTAGCTCAGTCGGTAGAGCATGAGACTCTTAATCTCAGGGTCGTGGGTTCGAGCCCCACGTTGGGCGGTAGTTTTTCTTTCACCCCTTTCTTCACCCAAATCTGATCTTTTTCTCTTCTTCTTTACCCAAATACTGGTTCGGGTTCAGCTGCAGGCGCTGCTGAGGTGGCGCAGCGCCTTTGGCAATAAAGCGCTTTTTTCCTCATTAAATCATTTTATTCCCTGTAACCAAAACCACTAAAATCTCCAGAATTCCCCAGACTTCCTTTTTTTGGGGTTATCTCAGGAGGCAAACCAAGCTTTTCTCTGCTCCTTCTGCCCCAAGAGGCACAAATCAAAAGAACCGGGAGGGTTTTGCCGCGGTTGTTTTGGGATTTTTTTCCCACCCTATCCCAGGACTGAGCCCCGAGGGAATCCCAGAGCTGAATTCCTGAATTCCAGGGCTGAATTCCTGAGCCCTTCTCATTCCAGGGAACTGAATTCATCCCAGAGCTGAGTTCCTGAGCCGTTCTCATTCCCTAATCCTAACCCTAACCTCTGGAACTGATCCCAGAGCAGAATTCCTGAGCCCTTCCCATCCCAGAGCTGAATTCTGGAGCTGTTCTCATCCCAGGGAGCAGGAACTCATCCCAGGGGTGAATTCCTGAGCCCAGAGCTGAATTCTGGAGCCGTTCTCATTCCAGGGAGCAGGAACTCATCCCAGGGGTGAATTCCTGAGCCCAGAGCTGAATTCTTGAGCCGTTCTCATTCCAGGGAGTGGAACTCGTCCCAGAGCTGAGTTCCTGAATTTCTGAGCCCTTCTCACCCCACGGAGCCGATGGAACCCCGGACCTTTCCCACCACGAAGCTGCTCCTGCTGGGGCTGAGCCTCCTCCTGTGCCTTGGAGCCGGTGAGCGGGGAACAAATCAGATTTAACGGATTCTGCCCAGGTTTTCCCCAGAATTCATCCCGCTTTTCCCCTCTGCCGCAGCCGAGGCTCTCCGGTGCCACCTGTGCAAGTACAAGATGCCCTTGGTGGGCTGCCTGCGGGGCGCCAACGTGACGAGCTGCGAGCGCCGGGAGAAGTGTGCGCTCATCAAAACCTCCCTGGGTGCGTCCCCAGTACTGTCCCCCCTTGTCCCCCCTCTTTGCTTCCCTTGCTTTTTATCCCTTTGCTCACCCAAATCGGATCTTTTTCTCTTTTATTTACCCAAATCCACCTGGTTTGCAGGCAGAACCTGCAGGGAGCCTCTCCTGGGCTTCCCCACCCTCTCCTTCCCTTGTTCACCGAAATCTGATTTTTTTTCCCCCCTTTTATTTACCCAAATCCACCTGGTTTGCAGGCAGCTTCTCCTTGGCCTCTTCCCCACCATCTCCTCCCCCTCAGGGAGGTTCAAAAGGACCAAAAAACTTTCAAAAAGTAATTTTTAAGCCAAGGGGAGACTCTCCCTGGGAGGCAGGGGTTGTCTCAGTGGGTGCACCACGGAGATTTTTTCCTTTTATTTTCTGATTTTCTTTTTCCCCTGATTAAACCAATCTTTGCCTTAATTTGGGGGTACATTTCAAAGCTCGGCTTCTCCCCAAAGCCCCAAAAATCCGATTTTCATGGATTTTTCTATTCCTCGTGCCCCCCGCAGGTAAGATGACCCTTTACTACCAGCAGGGCTGCACCTCGGCCCTGAACTGCGGCCGGGAGCGCGCGTCGGACGCCGAGTCCCGGCTGAGCTCCCGCTACTCCTGCTGCGAGACCGACCTGTGCAACGAGGAGTGGGGCGAGGAGCGCCTGGACTGACCCGCCCTGGGGCGGGACCGCGGCTCTCGGCGCCCCGAGCTGATCTGACCCGGGGCTGCACTCGCCAGGGGCAAAAATGAGGGCTCGTTCACCACACAGTTCCCTCGAGAATGCTATTTGTGAAAGAAAATCACAAAAATACCCTTTTTGTCTGCATTTTTAATGACTGCTTTTGCTCCAGAATATCGCTGCTACCCATCCTAACCCTAAGCCCTAAACCCTAACCCTAGCCCTAATTCTTTAAAGAACATTGTCTTGCGTTTGAAATTATTCTCAGTAGAAAACTGGAGCCTCTTTTGCAACGAGCATCCCTTGCTTCTTGATGCTCACCGAGACTGTGCAAGCTAAGAAATAAACAAACAAAAAAATTCTGCAAAACTCTCACCTGATGAAGCTGTTGAGTAGAAAGCGTAAGCCCAAAATTAGTGTTCACTGTTTTTTTTATTTGATCTAAATTTCCACAGCGAGTCTTACAGAAACACATGACATTCCATTTCTGGTTTTCTTTTCCTTTCCTTCCTGTACCTGTCAACATTTTTATTGATTTGCAAGCCAACTATTCATGCTCAAATACTTATGAAAAAAGACATTACCATAAAAAAAATCTAGCCCACACAGTTCAGTACTGTTAATATTTTCGCTTTCAAATGGGCCCTGATTTAGTCTCAGCTCTAAAATAAACCCTCAGGCTCAGCACTGGCAGGGCTGGATCTGGCTCGTGTCCCTGTTTCCAGCTCTCCGCGCTCGGCATTCCCGATGGTCTGGGAGCAGCTGGCGGCCCCGAACACGGTCCCGACACCCAAAGCCCAAGGGCGAGCCAAGGAGCTTCCCCCTGCTCTCATCCTGGGTTTTGTTTATTTTCCCTCCAGGGCAGGGCTGGGAATTTTGGGAGAGGAGCATCAGCTGGGAGCCAGGGGAAATAAAGGGGGGGTGTGTGTGTCCAGTAGACATTAATTAATCCATATATTTACGGATATGTTTTTATAACCGTCAATTAATCCATATATTTACAGATATTTTTGGATATCCATCAATTAACCCATATAGTTACGGATCTTTTTGGGTATCAATCAACCAATCCATGTATTTACGGATATTTTTGGATATCCATCAATCAAGCCATATATTTATGGATGTATTTACATTTCATTTCCCCCCTCCTCCTCCCTCTTTGGGTCTCCCAGGCTCTTCCTACCTGACGAACGCACCTGTGGCAGGTGGGACACGCCCCACAGGAGACGCCCCTGCCCTTTTGCCCCCAAATTTGCCCAGCGAGATTAATATTTTTTTCACCTTATTGGCAAGAGGGATGCAAACCTTTTGTCCCTTCCCCCTGGAAGGAGGGATGAGGTTCCTGGAAAGAGTTAAAAAGCCCGCGGAGAAGCTCCGGCCTTGGGGACAGGTGGATGGAAACGCGAGAAACTTTGGCACCGACAACTTTGGCACGGAGCGGAGCGGCGGAGCCGGGAAGGAGGAGGAAGAAGAGGAGGAGGAGGAGGAGGAGGAGGGAAAATCCTCGGTGGGTGCCCAGGATGGCAGCGATGGGGGAGGGCAGGGAATGGTAAGTGACACGGGAGGGGGTGGCGGTGACAAGAGGGGACAAATGGGGCACCGAGGAGCCGCAGCCCCAGCCATGTCCGAGGCGGCGGCGGCCGCGGCCGGGCTCCACCGGCGCTGCCCGGAGCAGCGGCTGCCGCGGACCCCGTCCCGCTGGGACCCCGCGGCCACGCGGCTGGCGGCGCAGCTGGCCGCGTCCCGGGCCGTGCCGGGCCAAACCCCGCCGGGACCGGGGCGGCTCGGGAGGGAGCCCCGGCCCGACGCGTCCGCTCCGAGGTACGCGGGGACACGGGGAGGGCTGGGGATGCGCCTGTGCCTCTGTCGCGTGTCTGCCTGTCCCTCTGTTCCTCTGTCCCTCTGTCCCTTGTCCCTCTGTCCCTTGTCCCTCTGGTGTTTATTTACAGATCGAAAGAGACCGGAGGTGGGAGAGGGCAAATTCCCTTTCCACAGGGAGTGATATAAATATATATAAATACTGATATAAACATATAAAAATATATACAAATATAAAATTATATACGAGAGGTAGGAGGCAGTGAATTCCCCTTCATAGGGAGTGATATAAATATGTATAAATACTGATATAAATATATATCCATACATACAATTATAAAATTATATACAGAAGGTGGGAGAGCGTGAATTCCCCTTCCACAGGAAGTGATATTTTTACATATAAATACATAAAAATATAAAATTCTATAAATACACGAGAAGGGGCAGATAAACACAGGTGGCAAAGCTCTGCAGGACAATTCCAGCTCTGGTTTTGCTCATTAATTCCTCCAGCAGAACCTCTGGAACTGGGATTTATCTCCCCCACAGCTCCAGATGGGGCCAAAATCCCGACTCGGAGGTTTTGGATCAGCAAGGGCTGGCTTTCAAATCAGAATTTACGGATCACTGGGTCTGATTTCAGGTCCTCATTAGGAGGAGACAAATCGCTCTCCAGAGGATCCCACATTTCCCAGTCTGCGGTAATTTGAACCCCCTCAGTAACCAGGTGACCATCGCTCCCTCCTGTCCCGGTTTGCCCTGACAAGAACTCGGTGGAAAAGTGGAAAAAAAAAAAAAAAAAAAAAAAAATTAATATTTATTCTAATTACCATTCCCACGGCCTCCAAACCTGCACAAAATATTTCCCGAAGGCCAAGGCTGTTTTATTTTGAGGTGCAGGACTCCAGTCCTGAGCTTGATCTTTATGGATTTGGGAAACTCACGCACAGATCTCGATAAGGGCTCTGCATCCTCCTGTATTCCCTTTCTCCTGTTGCTTTTTATGGCCCCCGATGAGCCCTGGAGCTCAACCAGGTCATCTGAGTCCCCCGCTGGAGTTTCAGGGCCGAAACTGGATTTTCACGAGGGCTCAGATGGTTCCTGGACCTCAGCCTGGAGCAGCTGCTCCCCGCCGGCCCCAGGGCTCGGATTCGGCACCGGCTCGGCCATAAATCAGCTCCATCCAGGGCACCCCCGAACGGGAGGGGATCCCCAAAGGTTTTGGGGAATTTTTGGATCCCAAAAAGATCCCAAAAGGGGATCGTCTTACTACCTCCCTGCTGAAAAAAAAAACCAAACCCAAACCAACGAACAAAAAACCACAAAAACACCCAAGCAAAAAAAGAAAAAAAAAGGAAAAAAACTAAAATAACACCCAAAAAAAGCCAGGAAGGTCAGGATTTCTGGGGAGCGTCCCCGCTTTCCTGCGCGCCCCCCAGAGCCGAGGTCCGGTCCCCGGGCTGGCGAAACCGGACACGGCGGGAGTGACCCCGGGGGCAGCGGCCGCGCTCCGCGCCCAGCACCGCCCCCGGGGCCGGGTGCCAGCGCTGCCCTTCCAGCCGCGCTGAAACCCTTCCTGCCCGCAGGAGAGAGGCCATGGCCGCCGTGTTCCTGCCCGGCAACCTCCAGGACGAGGCCACCTGCTCCGTGTGCCTGGAGTTCTTCAAGGACCCCGTGTCCATCGAGTGCGGCCACAACTTCTGCCGGGCGTGCATCGTCAAGAGCTGGAAGGACCTGGAGATGGATTTCCCGTGCCCGCAGTGCCGCGAGGTCTTCCAGAACAAAAATTTCCGCCCCAACCGGCAGCTGGCGAACATGTCCGAGATCATCAGCCAGTTCGCGCAGCGCGGGGCCAAGGGAGCGGAGGAGGACGGGCTGTGCCCCAAGCACCGCGAGGCGCTCAAGCTCTACTGCAAGGACGACCGCAGGAGCATCTGCGTGGTGTGCGACCGGTCCCGCGAGCACCGCCCGCACGCCGTGGTGCCCGTGGATGAGGCTTCCGAGGAGTACAAGGTCCGTCCGTCCGTCCGTCCGTCCGTGCGTGCGAGCCCAAAAACTTCTGGGAGAGCTGTCCCGCCTGGGTGTGCGCACCTGGCCCGGGTTTTTGGGGTGGATTCACCTGGCCGGGTGAGGGAGCGGCGGACAGACAAACAGCCGCGACTGACAGACGAACAGCCGCCACTCTCTGGGGGCTGGAGAGCGTCCAGAGATGAGGCAAGCAGATTAAAGCCGGGCTGACCTTTGCCGAAGGGAGCAGGGCACGTCTCGCCCCTGGCACGCTCCGATCCTGTTTTTTGGGGAGGTTCCGGTGGTCCTGGGGCCGCCGCGGAGATTTCCCGGCGAGCGCATCCCGAGTTTTCCTCCCTTTCTGTTTTTTGGGGAGGTTCTGGATTTCCCGGCGAGCGCATCCCGAGTTTTCCTCCCTTTCTGTTTTTTGGGGAGGTTCTGGATTTCCCGGCGAGCGCATCCCGAGTTTTCCTCCCTCCCCATCCCACCCGGCACCGAGCAAACCCCGCGGGCAGAGGGACGAAAAACCGGCAAATCCTCTTTTTTTTGTTGTTCCCAGGAGAAAATCCAGGCGCGCTTGGATTTCCTGCGGAAGGAGCGGCAGGAGCTGCTGGAGTTCAAAGTGAACGACGATAAAAAAACTCAGGAGCTGCTGGTGGGTCCTGGTTTGGGGTGGTGGGGAAGCCTGGAGGGGGGTGAGTGTTCCACAAAACGGAAAATGGGAGGTTTCCCCATTCTCCTGCCCCGCCACCATGAGCCAGAGCCTCAGCAGCCCTCGGGGATGGTGCTGGACTATCTCGGAATTCTCTGGAGTATCTCGGGAGCTCGGCTGGCCCCGGGGCTCTGCTCCACCCTTCCTCTTCCTCAGCGCATCACCCCTGCGGCAGCAGAAGGGGAAAAATCCCAGCCCAGTGAAAATAATTCCTCTCCCCGGCCATCAACCCCCAAGAAAAGTGATTTTTGAGAGACCCTGGCGCTGCTTCCCAAGGTTTTTGTCCGGGAATGCTGCTCCCTGTGATTCCTCACTGTGAGAAACGCCAGTCACTTGGTTTTTAATTTTAAAAGTTTAATAGTAATAAAATGGTTATAAAATAATTAATATAATTAGAGTGATAATAATTTGGATAATTTGGATTGGGACAATATGAGACAATAAAACCAAAGAGTTATGAACAGTCAGGGTGCCTCTTTCTGGCCAAAATAAGTCCAAAAAAGGACCCACGTTAACAGAGGATTAACTCTTAAAAACAGCAGCCTGTTGAATATTCATACACCTCATTAGTGATGCATAAATTCCATTCAAACACAGGATTTTGTCTGGTCAGTGTCAGCTTCTTCCTCTTAATCCTAAACGGCATTTTCAGGGCTGAGCTAGGGAGGAAGAAGTTCATTTCTTCTGATAATGGAGCAATAAATTCTATTTCTCTGCAAGATTTTGGTGTCCTGTGGCTACCGTCTGGTGCCAGTACCTCATTCTTTTCTTAAAAAAAAATATCCCACACACACAGTTCCTGTTTTAACTACAAAAGTTACCTTTTAACCACAAAACTCCATTTACCACACTATTAAAATGTTAATACAGCACCACTGATCAATACAACAAAACACTATACAGCAAATATCTGTGTCAAAATACATGCAGTAAATATCTGTGTAGAGCCACATAATTTGCATTTTTCATAATTTCCTTCCCAAAGGAGGACTCCCAGTCTGACCAGGCTGGAGCTCCAGCTCCACCTCCAGACCCCTCTCCTGAAAACCCCTTTTTTCCTTTTTTTTGCCGTGCGTTACCCCAGAAAACCATCGAGGGCGAGCGGCAGAAGCTGCTCTCGGACTTCGAGCGGCTGCGGCAGTTCCTGCACGACCAGGAGCACATCCTGCTGGGGCAGCTGGAGAAGATGGAGAAGAACATCTCCCGGAGGCAGAACGAGAACATCACCGACCTCTCCAGGGAGATCACGCTGCTCAACAAGCTCATCGCCGAGCTGGAGGAGAAAATCCAGCAGCCCATGCTGGAGTTCCTCAAGGTGAGATGCCAGCTCTGGGCCACGGTTCATTCCTCATTTTTCAATGGCTTTTTGGGGGTAAAAGTCCTTTTTTTATTCTGCTTTTGATGAGTGGATGGTTCAAGGAGGTGCCTGAGTGCCCCAAGCCCTCTCTGGCTGAGGAACAGAATGTTCTCTTTGATTTTAATGATTTTTCTTCCTCCATGAACTTATCTGGAACTTTACTAGCACCTCCAAGCCCTTGGTTTGTGTTTATGGATCCTATAAAGGTGTTTTGGGGGTAAAAGTCCTTTTTTTGTTCTGCTTTTAGTGGGTGGGTGGTGCAAGGAGGTGCCTGAGTTCCCCAGGCCCTCTCTGGCTGAGGAACACCCTGGGAAATCATGTTCTCTTCAACTGTAATGATTTTTTTTCCTCCTGTGTTTTTCCAGAGGTTTTCCAGGGTTTTTTCCTGTGTTTTTCCAGGGATTTTTCCCCGATTTTTTTCCTGTGTTTTCCCAGAACTTTCTCCAGGGATTTTTCCAGGGTATTTTTCCACAGGTTTTCCCAGGTTTTTTTCCAGGATTGTTCCAGGGAGCTGCCCCAGACCTGCACAGGGTTAAATTCCCTGCCAGGCTGGCTCCTGGGCGCTGTCAATATTTGCAGAAGTTTTCAGGGCTTGGCTGTGGGTGGGAATTCACCCCAGGAACAACAATCGGCATTTTATTAAAAAAGCAGCTTGGGAAAAACAATTGGCAGTTTTTATTAAAAAGCAGCTTGGGAATAAAATGCCAATTGTTGGGGTTTTTTTTATAAAAAGCAGCTCTGGACTGGCTGCAGGGTCCTTTTTTCAGCCCCTGGGAGGTGGCTCTGCCTTCGTGTGGGCTCTGGAATGTGGTTTTGAGGGCAGAACAGGCAAATAATGGCTCGGTTTGCTGTCGGTTTGCGGTGTTGCAATTTTATTTTATTGAGCTCAATTGAACCTTAAATTGCCTCCACAATCCACCCTGCCTGAGGGAAAATCACTTTATCCACCCTGCCTGAGGGAAAATAACTGTATTGAGCGTATTCGAACCTTAAATTGCCTCCACTGCATTTTGTGTACAATAAAGTGCATTTTTTTGTACAATAAACTGCATTTTGTGTACAATAACCCACAGTTTATATGAAATAAACCGCATTTTGAAGAGCTGCCTGGAGTCCCACCTCCCTCATTCAGGCTCTCACTGCTCAATCTCTCTTGTTTTTCCTTTCCAGGATGTGACGGGCGTCATCAGCAGGTGAGGAATTCTGCTTTCCCCGCTGCCTTTGGGATTCCAGCCCTGCCCGGAGGTCCCTGTGCCCCGTCCAGGTGCCCCGGGCAGGGTGGAATTTCCCTCCCGCTCTCTTCGAGCCCTGGATCTCCTCCAGATCCCTGGAAATCTGATTTTTCACCGTGTGCTTTTCCGGCCAGTGGGTTTTTTCAAGGATTAAGTGGGACCAAGAGCTCCAAATTCCCTCATTTGCTCACACACATTTCCCCCAGCACAGGCACCACCGATTTCTAAAATCGAATTGGAGCCGCTGGAGGTGGGGAGGGGATCACCCCAAAAAATCCCCCCCATCACCCCAAAATCCACACCCAAATCCTGATTTTTTCACCCCAAGGAGGATGAAATCCCAGGAAGGTGCTCGGGGTGGGATGGGACAGGAGCATGGGTGGAAAATGGGGCTGGAAATGGGGGAATATCCACAATTTCCTCGTTTTTTGCCATTTTCCCTGGGCAGGAGCGATGAGGTGAAGTGCCAGAAGCCTGTCCCTGTCTGCACCGACATGAAGATGCACGTCTGCAACTTCTCCCTCAAAACTGTGCTCCTGGAGAAGGTCTTGAAGAAATTCCGCGGTGAGTGGAAAAAAAAAAATTAAAAAAATATATATATTTAAAATTTATGAAATAAAAATAAAAATAATATAAAATATAACATATAAAATGTAAAATGTAAAATGTAAAATATAAAATATAAATTATAAAATGTAAAATATAAAACATCAAATATAAAATATAAAACATCAAATATCAAGTATAAAATAAAAAAATAGAAAATAGAAAATAAAAAATAAATAATTTAAAATAAAAAAAATCCCTGGCCTTTCCTGGCACGGGGTGGGAGTGCCCAGGTTGCTCCAGGGCTCCTGGGCACCAAAATGGGGCAAAAAAGGAGGGAAAATCGGAGTTTGAGCATCAGTTTTGGTGCAATAAAAAATTTAATTTCAAGATAGCCAAACCCTGGGTTTGCAGGAAACCACTAGATGGTGCTGAGAGAGCTGGAAAGGTAAAGTGCACCAAAAGAGAAGCTCTAGGAGAGAAAAAGCCAAATAATTGTGTCCCCATTCACGTCCCTCTCTTCTCTTCTTTTCAGAAAACCTGCAGGATGAACTGGGAAGAGGTGAAAAAGGTAAAAAAAGATGATATTTCACACATAGCACCCAGAGCAAAGACTCAAATTGTGGTTGTATTTTGCAAAGCCAAAAGTGAGGGGGAAAAAAAGGAAGGAGAAAAAAAAAAAAAAGGAAAAGACACTCTAGATTTCTTTTTTCTTTTTTTTTTCCTTAATTTCTTCTCTCTCGATGATTTCCAGATCCTGCCTGCTCAGCTCCAGAGCCCAAAGCCGATTTTTCTAACTGACGCCGGGGATCTGACAGCTCAGCCAGGTCCTCTCTGCCTGTTTGCACTTAACAAACCCACAGATTTCAGACCAAAAAAGCCACTCCCAGACACAACTTTGCCAAATTTGCTCTGCTGGCCTCCTGCTTCCACCAGGGAATTGGGATGGAGGCCTCAGAGGGGTTAAATCCCAGCAGAATTTGGTCAATTCCTGAAGTTATTTAAGAATTCCAATTAAATCCGTGCAGAATTTAACTCATTTTTAAAGTTAATTAAGAATCTAACTCCTTTTCATGGGAGAGGTCATGAATTTGAGGGGCAAACCCCATCCACACCCCCTTGGTGCGAGGGTGGCCTGAGCAGCGTTTTCAGGAGAAAAATCTCATTGTTTTTGCTTTTAAACCTGTGGTCTCTAGCCCGGAGACCTATAATGAGGACAACCCATGGGCTGGACCTTTTCCAAGGATTCTGCTGACAAACAGCACCCCCAGGCACCTCTGGAAATGCCAAAATTTGGCAGAAAACACAAAAAACCAAGTGGAAAGCCAAAGGCCCCTTGCTGCATGCCCAGGGGGGTGGGTGCATGTGCGGAGGTGTCACTCGCTGTGGTTGAACCTCAGACCCAAATCCTGACAATTCCTGACAATTCCAGGGGCTGGAGATGCCCCAGGAAGGAAAACACCCTGTTAAAAGGTGTTTTAAATCAATAAAAACAAAACAAAAAAGAAAAAGATTAAAACAAGAAAAGATTAAATAAATAAAGATTTTAAAAAAAATCTTGGGCATGGATGAAATCGACTCATTCCATCCCATTTCCCCACAGGTTCGCTGGTGGGATTTGCAGTCTGATGCAGGAGATGCAGGAGATGCAGGAAATGCAGGAGATGCAGGAGATGCAGGAAATGCAGGAAATGCAATTTTTTGGCCACTTTTGAGGAGGAACCTGGGGTTTAAGCTTTGAAGGAAAAATGATCCCAGCCTTTCCCTGTCCCTGTTTTGACTTTCCACACCTCTACGAAGCGCTCTGAGGTTTTCAATCCCACTGTGTCTCTTTTGGGAATTTTTTATGCCAATTCCTGACCCAAACCTGTGAATTTTGGAGAGCACAAAGGCCTTTTATGGTGTGGCACCTGCTCCATTTTAGACTCCCCCCGAAGTGTCTCACGGATTCGTGGTGACTTTGCTGACTACAACCACAATTTGAGGTCACTTCCTCTGAGTTTGGAAAAGGGGAAACAGAAGCTGTTGGGACCAGGCTGCATTTGCATGTTTGCTTTGGGCTACTCCAGGTGGAAAGATTCCCTCAGGTTGTGGCTTCCCACAAGGATTTGGGTGCTTTTGGGGTGGTTTGGGGGTGAAAATTCTGAGATTTGTGATGCCGGGGGGTGCGGAGCTCACCTGTGTGTGGATAAACTGGAAAGCAAGATAAAAAAAATCAATTTATGTGGAAAAAGCCATTCTTGATCATCTTTGCTGTTGATAACTGCGAATTATCTGCATGTGCTTTTATGGCATTGTCTCCTCTCCTGTTGGCCTTGTCACCCCACTTCTCACCAGAGACTGCATGAGATAAAGCCCCCCTTGAGGGATTTGGGGGGTGTCAGTGTGGGGTGTGCGGTTTTTGGGCTGGGATTACTGAGCTCCAGGCTGGGATTACTGAGCTCCAGGCTGGGATTATTGGGCTCCAGAAACTGAGCCGTGCGTTTCCCTGCCCAAACCCTCGCTGAGCCCTGACTGTCATCTGTCCCCACTAATAGAGGACCTGACCCTGGACCCCGACTCCGCCAACCACCTGCTGATCCTCTCGGCTGACCTCAAGAGCGTCCGCATGGGCTGCAGGAAGCAGGAGCTGCCCGACAACCCCAAGCGCTTCGACACCAACTCGCGCGTCCTGGCCTCCACGGGCTTCAAGTCGGGGCGGCACTACTGGGAGGTGGAGGTGGGGCCCTCGGACGGCTGGGCCTTCGGCGTGGCCAAGGAATCCATCCGGAGGAAGGGGCTGACTCAGTTCTCCCCCGAGGAGGGCATCTGGGCCGTGCAGCAGAACGGGGGCCGCTACTGGGCCGTGACGTCGCCGCAGCGCACGCCGCTGTGCCTGGGCGGCCGCAAGCTGAGCCGCGTCCGCGTCTACCTGGACTACGAGGGCGAGGAGGTTTCCTTCTACGACGCCGAGAACATGCAGCACATCTTCACCTTCAACGTGGCCTTCCAGGAGAAGGTGTTCCCCCTGTTCTCGGTCTGCTCCACGGTCACCTACATCAAGCTGTGCCCCTGAGGCGCCGCGGGTTGGGACGAGCCTCTTCCTGCTCGTGCCTATCTCCAGAGTGAGAAAAAGGATCTCCAGAACCCCTTTTCCAACTGATTTTGGTGCTCAGGAGCCCGAGCACTCCCAGCCCTCCCTCCCGGGCTCCTGGGTGAGATCAAAAAGACTCAAATCAGGCTGGTTTGGGGGGACATGGGCTGAGGGGTGGGCAGGGACGTGGTCGGGAGGGTGTCACAGGGAGGGTCTTCAGGACAGGTGGGAGCAGAGAGACGTCCAGCAGTGCCCAGAAATTGTGGTGGCCTTAAAGGAAGGTTGTGGTCACCAGCTTGGAGGCTGTGGCCACCAACTCAAAGACTGTGGTCACCAAATCAAGGATTGTGGTCAACAACCACAGAGACAAACAGAAATTAAAAAAAAAATCAAGTCAGAAATTTCCTCGTTCCTTCTCCCACCCAGGGAAATAATTTTCCCCCAAAAGCTGTTTTTTGGGTGTTGTGAGAATTGTCTGAGCAGCCTCAGGTGACCACTGTCCACCACTGTGGAGGAGCCTGTGTGGCTTTGTCTGCTCTCCCTGGTTTTCCACCCACAGCTCCTCTGGAAAAGGTTAAAAGGTGCTTTTTTGGTTTTTTTTTTAGTGATGGTTGTCCTACTGGACCTGAGCAAGACCCACATTTGTCCTTCTGGTGCTCCCACGCTGAGGCTTTTCCGTGGACAGGACATTCACAAAATTTCCCTCGTGGATCTCACGCCTTGCGTGGATTTAGGTGCTCAGTCTCGTGTTCCCTCAGGTTCTCAGCAAAATCACCTGTTTATCCTCATTATTTGTGGGTTTTTTTCCCCTGGAAACCCTCGGTCTCTGCCAAGGAGCTGATGCTGAACTTGCATTTGCTTCATCCCCTCTGGTTTTGCCAAAAAAAAAAAAGAAAAAGAAAAAAAAAGCAGCTTTAAAAAAATAATAATCAGTGTCTTGTTGCCTGAAGTCTTGGTAAAGGGTATGGGGTTGGTCAAATCTGGAGCCTTTAAAAAAAAAAAATGTTTCAGAAATTACACACTTGGGGCAAATGGGAGGTAGCTTTATTTGATCAGGACAACATTTCCTGGGTGGTTTGAGAAGGGAAAAAACAGAAATTACCAAAATTTTCAGCTGTTGGGTTGGTTCCTACCCAAGATTCAAATTTCTGTTGTTGAAATTGTGTTTGATTTGGTTTGGAACTGCCCGCATTATTCTTAGCCCATGTTTGGGAAATAAAACGTTTTAAAATAAGTTATTTAAAATAAAAATAACATAATATAATATAATATAATATAATATAATATAATATAATATAAAAGAAAAAAAGAAGGAAATAAAGAAGGTATTAATATATATTTGTATAACTATG